>NC_034195.2:29987070-30219570 GCF_002021735.2 Oncorhynchus kisutch
ATTATTGTAAATAAATGTGTATATTTTGTCACTGATGAGATAGTATCTTTAATGATGATAGAGAGGGACATACATGACACAACATGTTATGATGCACACCAGTCAAACAGACATACATTGTGTATGTGAGTGTGTGTTGCATGTGCATGTGCATGTGGATATGCATGTGTTGGTGTGTTATGTATTGTCATTTCTCCCCAGATCGACTGGACCAGCTCTGTGTCGCAGGTAGAAGATTGTCTGATGAAAGGCAGAGAGAAGGTAACATCATCTGATCATTCTAACGTTTGTAGCACTCCGGAATTTATTCAAAAATGTAATGTGTCATAGTTACCCTTCAAATCTGTCGTTCTGGCCCCTGAACAGGCAGTTAACCCACTGTTCCTAGGCCGTCATTGAAAATAAGAATTTGTTCTTATCTGACTTGCCCTAGTTAAATAAAGGTAAAATAAAAAATAAAAATATCTTCCTCCATCCCTCTGCCCTCTCCCTCCCTCCCTCCCTGCTCCCCTCTACCTTCCTCCATCCCTCTGCCCTCTCCCTCCTCCCTCCTGCTCCCTCTACCTTCCTCCATCCCTCTGCCCTCCTCCCTCCTCCCTGCTCCCCTCTACCGTCCTCCATCCCTCTGCCCTCCCTCCCTCCTCCCTCCCTCCCCTGCTCCCCTCTACCTTGCTCCATCCCTCTGCCCTCCCTCCCCTCCGCTGCTCCCCTCTACCTTCCTCCATCCCTCTGGCCCTCGCTCCCTCCCTGCTCCCCTCTACCTTCCTCCATCCCCTGCCCTCTCCCCCTCTCCTGCTCCCCTCTACCTTCCTCCTATCCCTCTGCCCGTCCCTCCTCCCTTCTCCCCTCTACATTCCTCCATCCCCTCCCTCCCCCCTCCCTCCCTGCTGCCCCTCTAACTTCCTCCCAATTTCCTTCCCTGCCCCTCTCTCTCTCCCTCCTGCTCCCCTCTACCTTTCCTCCATCCCCTCTGCCCTCTTCTCCCTCCCTCCCTGCTCCCTCGATTCTTCCTTCCATCCCTCTGCCCTCCTCCCTGCTCCCTCTATCCTTCCTCCATCCCCTCTGCCCCTCCCTTCCTTCCCTCCCTCCCTCTGCCCTCCCTCCCTCCCTCCCTCCCTCCTCTCCCTCCCTCCCTCCCTCCCTCCCTCCCTCCCTCCCTCCCTCCCTCCCTCCTCCCTCCCTCCCTCCCTCCCTCCCTCCCTCCCTTCTCCCCTCTATCTCCTCCATCCCTCTGCCCTCCCTCCCTCCCTCCCTGCTCCCCTCTACCTTCCTCCATCCCTCTGCCCTCTCCCCCTCTGCTCCTCTCTACCTTCCTCCATCCCTCTGCCCTCCCTCCCTCCTCCCTCTCTGCTCCCCTCTACCTTCCTCCATCCCTCTGCCCTCCCTCCCTCCCTTCCTGCTCCCTCTATCTTCCTCCATCCCTCTGCCCTCCCTCCCTCCCTCCCTGCTCCCCTCTACCTTCCTCCATCCCTCTGCCCTCCCTCCTTCCTCCTTCTCCCCTCTACCTTCCTCCATCCTCTGCCCTCCCTCCCTCCCTCCCTGCTCCCCTCTACCTTCCTCCATCCCTCTGCCCTCCCTCCCTCCCACCCTGCTCCCCTCTACCTTCCTCCATCCCTCTGCCCCTCCCTCCCTCCCTCCCTCCCTGCTCCCCTCTACCTTCCTCCATCCCTCTGCCCTCCCTCCCTCCCTTCTCCCCTCTACCTTCCTCCATCCCTCTGCCCTCCCTCCCTCCCTCCCTCCTGCTCCCCTCTAACTTCCTCCATCCCTCTCCCCTTCCTTCCTCCCTGCTCCCCTCTACCTTCCTCCATCCCTCTGCCCCTCCCTCCATCCCTCTGCCCTCCCTCCCTCCCTCCCCCCCCTCCCCTCCCTCCCTGCTCCCCTCTACCTTCCTCCATCCCTCTGCCCTCCCTCCCTCCCTTCTCCCCTCTACCTTCCTCCATCCCTCTGCCCTCCCTCCCTCCCTCCCTTCTCCCCTCTACCTTCCTCCATCCCTCTGCCCTCTCTCTCCCTACAGCCAGAGTGTGCTAACTACATCAAGGTGCTGCATCGGTATAACACCACCCACCTGTTGGCCTGCGGAACAGGAGCATTTAATCCTCACTGTGCCAAAATCAGGGTGGGACACACAGGACAGGTGAGCAGGGTTGGGAGGGTTGTTTGTTGACTTGGAGTTACCATTGGGGCTGATATACACTCAATGGTCAGTTTATTAGGTACACACATCTAGTACTGGGTGGCACCCCCTTTGCCTACAGAACAGCCTGAATTCTTCTGGCCATGGAAAAGTTGCTCAATTTTGCACACACAAAATTCTGACTAAAATCAAATTGCATTTGTTACATGCTTCGTAAACAACAGGTGTAGACTAACAGTGAAATGCTTACTTATAGGCCCTTCCCAACAATGCAGAGAGAAAGAAAAAATAGAACAACAGGAAAATAATAATACAAAGAACAATACAAAATGAGTAATGATAACTTGGCGACATACACGGGGCAGCAGTACCATGTCGATGTGCAGGGATACATGGTAATTGGGGTAGATATGTACATATACGTAGGGATAAAGTGCCTAGGCAACAGGAATAATAATAAAAAGTAACAGCAGTGTATGTGATGAGTGCAAAAAGGGTCAATGCAGATAGTCCGGGTAGCTATTGGTTAACTCTATTGGTTAACAAAAATATAAATGCAACGTGCAACAATTTCAAAGATTTTACTGAGTAACAGTTCATATAAGCAAATTACTCAATTTAAATGATTTTATTAGGCCCTAATCTATGGATTTCACATGACTGGGAATACAGAAATGCATCTGCTGGTCACAGACACATTAAAACAATGGGCCTCACAATGGGCCTCAGGATCTTGTCTCAATATCTCTGTGCATTCAAATTGCCATCGATAAAATGCAATTGTGTTCATTGTCCGTAGCTTATGCCTGCCCATACCACAACTCCACCGCCACCACGGGGCACTCTGTTCACAATGTAGACATCATCAAACCGCTCGCCCACACAACGCCATACAATTGGTCTGCGGTTGTGAGGAAGGTTGGATGTACTGACAAATTCTCTAAAACTCTGTTGTAGACGGCTTGTGGCAGAGAAAACTTCAGACATCTGTGGCATTGTGTTGTGTCACAAAACTGCACATTTTAGAGTGGCCTTTTATTGTACCCAGCACAAGGTGCATCTGTGTAATGATCATGCTGTTTAATAATTTTCTTGATGTGCCACACCTGTCAGGTGGATGGATTATCTTGGCAAAGGAGAAATGCTCACTAACAGGGATGTAAACAAATTTGTACACAACATTTCAGAGAAATAAGCTTTTTGTGCTTATGGAAAATGTCTGGGATCTTTCATTTCAGCTCATGAAACATGGCTTGGGGTAGAAGGGGGGGTAGAAGCTGTTCAGTGTCCTATTGGTTCCGGACTTGGTGCATCAGTACCACTTGCCATGCGGTAGCAGAGGGAACAGTCAATGACTTGGGTGGTTGGAGTCTTTAACAGAGGTCCTGGATGGCAGGAAACTGGGCCCAGTGATGTGCTGGCCTGTACTCACTACCCTCTGTAGCGCCTTGAGGTCAGATGCCAAGCAGTTGCCATACCAAGCGATGATGCAGTCAGTCAAGATGCTCTCATTGGTGCAGCTGTAGAACTTTTTGAGGATCAGAAGGCCCTTTTCAGCATTCTGAGGGCCTAGAGGCGTTGTCATGCCCTCTTCATGACTGTGTTGATGTGTATGGACCATGATAATTCCTTAGTGATGTGGAAACCAAAGAACTTGAAGCTCTCAACCTGCTAACTACAGCTCCTTTGATGTGGATGGGGGCGTGCTCCGCCCTTCATTTCCCATGGTAAGTGTCCATAATGTTTAATCAAACACAACAGAACACTGGAACAAAACAATAAACGTGAATAAACGAAACAGTCCCGTGTGGCAACAAACACTGACACGGAAAACAAACACCCACAACTCAAAAGTGAAACCAGGTTACCTAAGTATGATTCTCAATCAGGGACAATGATTGACAGCTGCCTCTGATTGAGAACCATACTAGGCCAAACACAGAAATCCCAAATGATAGAAAAACGAACATAGACACCCACCCACCCAGACCCTCCCCTATAGGTTTAGGTTTTGCGGCCGGAGTCCGCACCTTTGGGGGGGTGGGGGTACTGTCACGTTCTGACCTTACTTCCTTTGTTATGTCTTTGTTTTAGTATGGTCAGGGCGTGAGTTGGGTGGGTGGGTGTCTATGTTCGTTTTTCTATAATTTGGGATTTCTGTGTTTGGCCTAGTATGGTTCTCAATCAGAGGCAGCTGTCAATTATTGTCCCTGATTGAGAACTTAGGTAGCCTGGTTTCACTTTTGAGTTGTGGGTGTTTGTCTTCCGTGTCAGTGTTTGTTGCCACACGGGACTGTTTCGTTTATTCATGTTTATTGTTTTGTTCCAGTGTTCTGTTGTATTTGATTAAACATTATGGACACTTACCACGCTGCGCATTGGTCCTCCGATCCTTCTCGCTACTCCTCCTCAGAAGAGGAGGACGAGATCCGTTACAAGAGGTATGCGAATTGGAGTGAAGAAAATCACAATATATAATTATGATTTTTCAGGGGGTGCTGCAGCACCCTGAGCACCCCTAGTTCCTGCGGCTATGGATACCCGGTGTGGAGTGGTCATCTGCTGAAATAGCCCATCCGTGACAAGGACCAACGAGTTGTGAGTTCCAAGATACCGTTCTGCACACCATTGTTGTACTTTTTGCCATTCTCCTTTGACATCTCATCAACAAGCTGTTTTTGCCCACAGGACTGCCAATGACTGGATGTTTTTTGTTTAGGTCACTCGTTTTGCCCATTCTAACGTTCGAGAGAACAGTAACTGGATGCCTGTCTCCCTGCTTTATATAGCAAGCCACGGCCACGTGACTCACTGTCTGCAGGAACAAACCATTTTTGTGAACCTAATAAGTGTATGAACACATTCACTGGTCAATTCACTGGTCAATTTGTGTCTCCTGAGAGAGAGAGAGAGAGAAGGGAAGTTTGTTTATTCACCTGACAGTGAAACACAGAGATACACAAGGAGTGACATAAATGACGAGATTTAAAAAAAAAATATATATATATATCCATTTTAAGAAATGTTGGTAAATTAGCTTTTATTGTTTATCGAAATTATGAAAGAGATTGTTCAATGAATTTATTCAATACTATATATCTGTCTCAATTTCAGAAACATTTGTAGTAATGCTAGGTTTTAATAAATATGTAACAAATAACAAAAATGCTAATAAAGAACTGCACACATAATACGTTTGTTTTTAAATAATAGAAATACAGTCAATACAGTAATATGAGATACAGTAATATGGAATCTGTAGGTAAAACATTGACATTTGACATTTGAATGTCTATGGTTGTCACGATCGTTGTTAGACTAAATGGACCAAGGCACAGCGTGCGTAGAGTTTCACATGTTTTAATAAATGAAACACAAAACAATACAGAACAAATAGAACGTGAAGTAAATGCAGTGTTCACAGGCACTACAGAAAAACAAGATCCCACCCAGTGGAAAAAAAGGCTGCCTAAATATGATCCCCAATCAGAGACAACGATAGACCGCTGCCTCTGATTGGGAACCATACCAGGCCAACATAGAGTTGAAAAAACTAGACTACCCAGCCTAGTCACACCCTGACCTAACCAAAATAGAGAATAAAAAGGATCTCTAAGGTCAGGGCGTGACAATGGTAGCCTACTGGCAGTTAGTTTATGTGTCTTCTGAGAAATGGAGAGAGAGAGAGAGAGAGAGAGAGAGAGAGAGAGAGAGAGAAGCAAGAGTGTGTGTGTGAGAGAGAGAGAGAGAGAGAAGCAAGAGTGTGTGTGAGAGAGAGAGAGAGAGAGAGAGAGAGAGAGAGAGAGAGAGAGAGAGAGAGAGAGAGAAGCAAGAGTGTGTGACAGAGAGAGAGAGAGAGAGAGAGAGAGAGAGAGAAGCAAGAGTGTGTGACAGAGAGAGAGAGAGAGAGAGAGAGAGAGAGAGAGAGAGAGAAGCAAGAGTGTGTGAGAGAGAGAGATGGTACTTAGAGGTAGCATGTGTGTCCTCTGAGAGAAAGGGAGTGTGTTTGTTTGGCCTGTGAGTTAGTTTAGTTTATATAATCCACTGTCAGTCTGAGAGGACCTGTGACAACAGCACCATCAGGAAAAACAAAGAATCTTCCTCTGGCACCAGGCCACACGCTCTGGCTAAGGTCAAGCTCGGGGATGTCGCTGTGTGTGCATGTGTCAGCATGCGTGTCCTCTGATATGGCTAAGGTCAAGCTCAGGGACGTCGCTGTGTGTGCATGTGTCAGCATGCGTGTGTGTTCTCACTGCTACTTTTTGGTCCCCAGGTCAGGCAGTTTGAACTGGAGGAGCAGAGTATAGAGAGCGGCAGAGGGAGATGTCCCTACGACCACAACAGCCCCGTTACATCCACCCTGGACAGTAAGAATACCTATCACATAATACAACGCATTTTCACTTCTGTTCTTTCACTTTCTACCTTCTTTTGTGTTTCATGACACAGTATGTTCTTATCCCAGTTGTCTCTCTGTCTCAGTCAGGCACGTTAACCCAAACCCTTTTCAAGACTCGTACTCTAGTCTAGTAGAATTGCTGTTACTGAGTATTGCACAGTGCTCAGAGGCAGGTTTAGTTTTAGCACAATGCTGCCACCATGTGGAAATAAAGTATTGGTTGTGATAAATAACTAAACATAGTTTCCCAAAATCACCAACATTTGCAATTGATTGTAATTTTGTTATTCATTGTATGTCTGTGTGAAAAAACCGGAAGTGTAAAACTCCTGTGAAACATCTGGTTTGTATACTTCTCTGTGTGTTTGTTAGGAGGAGAGCTGTATATTGGCCTGTACACAGACTACTGGGAGAATGATGCAGCTCTGTGTCGACTGAACAACCAGAGCTACACACGCACTGAGAGAGACGACAGACAACAGCTCAATGGTCAGTGGCTGGGCATTTATGTATCAGGTTTGATGTAGATAATAATATGTTGAAATTACTTTAATTAGATTGTATTGATTTAGTTATTCATCAGGTTTCCAGATTGTTCCATTTACCACCAGGACAAGATCAAATGTAAAAAATAAATAAACCTCTGACCAGTACACTGTGATTATGGTCAATGCCTTTTTGATGAACATTCACGTGAAGAGAGTAATTGTAACTTTCCCTTTATCGTAGCAAACGTTCATATGTCTCAATAGTGAATCACATGACTGACCTTGGCTCCATCTGATCACATGACTTCAACATATACAGTCTCACCACAATCGTAGGCAACATGGGTTATTTTCGGGACATAGCGGTCCTCAATGAATGTGTACTGTAGGATCGGATACTATATAGATATATGTATTAGGAAATAAAATGACCATGACAAATGACTTTACACAAAATAGTTGAGTTATTAACCATGCTGGCTCCAGCAGCGCCTGCAGTCATCAATAGGTATGAATGCCTTTCCAATAGTTTTATTTAACTAGGCAACTCAGTTAAGAACACATTTTTACTTACAATGATAGCCTAGGAACAGTGCCTTATTCAGGGGAAGAATGGCAGGTTTTTACCTTGTCACCTCTGGGATTTGATCTAGCAACCGTTTGTTACTGGCCCAACACTCTAACCCCTAGGCTACCTGCTGCCCCCAATGAGGAAACAAATAAAAATGAACCATGAACTTTTAGGCCTGAAACATGTTTAACTTCTGAATAACTATATACTACATACTGAAGAGGTCCAGTACGTAGCTTTGTGGCGACACAACCAAATTCACATAGAAGTGTAATTGATATATCTTTCATTCTCATTGAAAGCAACTGTGATAAGTGGTAGTTCTGTTCTACATGTGCTATTTCTATGTTTCTCCCGGTCCTTAAATTGAGCTTTTACTTATTTTTGCTCTTTTGTACACCAGCTTCAAACAGCTGAAAATAAGATATTTTGGGTAATTGAAAATATTTTCCCATCAGTTTAGATTGTGCAATGATTCTCTCCACTTTTAAACTGAAATTAGGTGAATATTTTAGAATTTGAGCATCCAGGTAATGTCGGAGCGAATTCTACATATCATATGGGCTACCTTTAACATTTCAGTCTGGGGGTTCATCAAAAACACAGTGAAGTCATAGCTTACCTTATTTCACAAATAACAATTGCGTGAGCAGAATTCTCTCTTAATTAACAGCAGAAATGATGGTGTAGTCCCTATTGAATCTCTGTGACATGGGGAATTTCCTATTTGCTTATGTTGATACAAGTTCTCTTATAGTAAGCGCTTTTTAAAACTGAAAACTGGTTTCATTTTCCCAAATGGATACACTGAATACTTAAACATGTATTTCATTTTCCCAAATGGATACACTGAATACTTAAACATGTATTTCATTTTCCCAAATGGATACACTGAATACTTAAACATGTATTTCATTTTCCCAAATGGATACACTGAATACTTAAACATGTATTTCATTTTCCCAAATGGATACACTGAATACTTAAACATGTATTTCATTTTCCCAAATGGATACACTGAATACTTAAACATGTATTTCATTTTCCCAAATGGATACACTGAATACTTAAACATGTATTTCATTTTCCCAAATGGATACACTGAATACTTAAACATGTATTTCATTTTCCCAAATGGATACACTGAATACTTAAACATGTATTTCATTTTCCCAAATGGATACACTGAATACTTAAACATGTATTTCATTTTCCCAAATGGATACACTGAATACTTAAACATGTATTTCATTTTCCCAAATGGATACACTGAATACTTAAACATGTATTTCATTTTCCCAAATGGATACACTGAATACTTAAACATGTATTTCATTTTCCCAAATGGATACACTGAATACTTAAACATGTATTTCATTTTCCCAAATGGATACACTGAATACTTAAACATGTATTTCATTTTCCCAAATGGATACACTGAATACTTAAACATGTATTTCATTTTCCCAAATGGATACACTGAATACTTAAACATATATTTCATTTTCCCAAATGGATACACTGAATACTTAAACATGTATTTCATTTTTTTGAACGATGTTATTTCCTTTTCTTTAACAATACAGAACATACACATACAAACCTCAATGTCACACCTGCCCAGACCCACCTGCTCACACCCCCATCTCCAGCACCCGCACCACTCTCATCAACAACGTCACACCTGCCCAGACCCACCTGCTCACACCCCCATCTCCAGCACCCGCACCACTCTCATCAACAACGTCACACCTGCCCAGACCCACCTGCTCACACCCCCATCTCCAGCACCCGCACCACTCTCATCAACAACGTCACACCTGCCCAGACCCACCTGTTCACACCCCCATCTCCAGCGCCCGCACCACTCTCATCAACAACGTCACACCTGCCCAGACCCACCTGCTCACACCCCCATCTCCAGCACCCGCACCACTCTCATCAACAACGTCACACCTGCCCAGACCCACCTGCTCACACCCCCATCTCCAGCACCCGCACCACTCTCATCAACAACGTCACACATGCCCAGACCCACCTTCTCACACCCCCATCTCCAGCGCCCGCACCACTCTCATCAACAACGTCACACCTGCCCAGACCCACCTGCTCACAACCCCATCTCCAGCACCCGCACCACTCTCATCAACAACGTCACACCTGCCCAGACCCACCTGCTCACACCCCCATCTCCAGCGCCCGCACCACTCTCATCAACAACGTCACACCTGCCCAGACCTACCTGCTTACTCCCCCATCTCCAGCGCCCGCACCACTCTCATCAACAACGTCACACCTGCCCAGACCCACCTGCTCACACCCCCATCTCCAGCACCCGCACCACTCTCATCAACAACGTCACACCTGCCCCGACCCACCTGCTCACACCCCCATCTCCAGCGCCCGCACCACTCTCATCAACAACGTCACACCTGCCCAGACCCACCTGCTCACACCCCCATCTCCAGCACCCGCACCACTCTCATCAACAACGTCACACCTGCCCAGACCCACCTGCTCACACCCCCATCTCCAGCACCCGCACCACTCTCATCAACAACGTCACACCTGCCCAGACCCACCTGTTCACACCCCCATCTCCAGCGCCCGCACCACTCTCATCAACAACGTCACACCTGCCCAGACCCACCTGCTCACACCCCCATCTCCAGCACCCGCACCACTCTCATCAACAACGTCACACCTGCCCAGACCCACCTGCTCACACCCCCATCTCCAGCACCCGCACCACTCTCATCAACAACGTCACACATGCCCAGACCCACCTTCTCACACCCCCATCTCCAGCGCCCGCACCACTCTCATCAACAACGTCACACCTGCCCAGACCCACCTGCTCACAACCCCATCTCCAGCACCCGCACCACTCTCATCAACAACGTCACACCTGCCCAGACCCACCTGCTCACACCCCCATCTCCAGCGCCCGCACCACTCTCATCAACAACGTCACACCTGCCCAGACCTACCTGCTTACTCCCCCATCTCCAGCGCCCGCACCACTCTCATCAACAACGTCACACCTGCCCAGACCCACCTGCTCACACCCCCATCTCCAGCGCCCGCACCACTCTCATCAACAACGTCACACCTGCCCCGACCCACCTGCTCACACCCCCATCTCCAGCGCCCGCACCACTCTCATCAACAACGTCACACCTGCCCAGACCCACCTGCTCACTCCCCCATCTCCAGCGCCCGCACCACTCTCATCAACAACGTCACACCTGCCCAGACCCACCTGCTCACACCCCCATCTCCAGCGCCCGCACCACTCTCATCAACAACGTCACACCTGCCCAGACCCACCTGCTCACACCCCCATCTCCAGCGCCCGCACCACTCTCATCAACAACGTCACACCTGCCCAGACCCACCTGCTCACTCCCCCATCTCCAGCGCCCGCACCACTCTCATCAACGTCACACCTGCCCAGACCCACCTGCTCACTCCCCCATCTCCAGCGCCCGCACCACTCTCATCAACAACGTCACACCTGCCCAGACCCACCTGCTCACTCCCCCATCTCGAGCTCCCGCACCACTCTCATCAACAACGTCACACCTGCCCAGACCCACCTGCTCACACCCCCATCTCCAGCGCCCGCACCACTCTCATCAACAACGTCACACCTGCCCAGACCCACCTGCTCACACCCCCATCTCCAGCACCCGCACCACTCTCATCAACAACGTCACACCTGCCCAGACCCACCTGCTCACACCCCCATCTCCAGCACCCGCACCACTCTCTTCCACATGGCCTCAAACTACACCATTTTGTTTCTCCCCGTTGCCCACTCACTTTCAACATTTAGGTTATAAACTATCTGACCTTTCCATTGTCTTAACAACGGAGGATTAAACATATATTTACAATAATAATACCAACAGTACCTTTTTCACAAACTATACAGTATACTCTGAGTATACCAACCTTTAGGAACACCTTCCTAATATTGAGTTCACCCTCTGAATGGCACACTTACCTGGCTGGAATGTAGTGTAATGGCTGGAAAGTGTTTCATTCCATTCCATGATCTGTTATGAGCTGTCCTCCCCTCAGCAGCCTCCACTGACACATACACAATCCTTCATTAACCTGTCTCCTCCCCTTCATCTACACTCCATTCACCTGGATAAACCTGTTCAGTCTATGTCATGGAAAAAGCAGGTGTTCTTGATGTTTTGTACTCGCGGTGTATGTGCTTTCACGCTGAATGAAGTTGAATGAAAGTAGATTGCGTGACATTTCCAGGACAGCACAGTAAGGTTTGTACTGGAAAGCTAAATTACATTACATGGTCAATTTCAACTTCTCTTTCTTGAAACTGTCATCTTTCCTCCAGAGCCTAAGTTTATTGGGTCAGTGGTGATTCCTGATAACAATGACAGGGATGATGACAAGGTCTACTTCTTCTTCACGGAGAGAGGGACGGATGCAGAGGGGGTTAACAAGGCTGTTTACACCAGGGTGGGACGGGTCTGTGCGGTGAGAACGGACTAATGCTTTGCTTTATCCTGCATGCCAGAATATCCCCATATACAGTGCCTTCAAAGTATTCACACCCCTTCACTTATTCCACATTTTGTTGGGTTACAGCCTGAATTAAAAATGTATTTTAAAAATCATACCCAATACCACATAATGAAAAAGTGAAAACATGTTTTTAGAAATTCTTGTACATTTATAGAAAATGAAATACATAATTAGCTTATTTCCATAAGTATTCACACCCATGAGTCAATGCATGTTACATTCTTTTCAAAATTCGTCATGCTCTGTGAAATTGGTTGTTGACCATTACTAGATAACCATTTCCAGGTCTTGCCATAGATTTTCAAGCAGATTGAAGTTAAAACTGTAACTCAGCCACTCACAAACATTTAATGTCTTCTTTGGAAGTAACTACAGCGTAGATTTGGCCTTATGATTTAGGTTACTGTCCTGCTGAAAGGTGAATTCATCTCCAGGTGTCGGGTGGAAAGCAGACTGAAGCAGGTTTTCCTATAAGATTTTACCTGTGATTAGCTCCGTTATGTTTCTTTTTTATCCTGAAAAACTCTCCAGTCCTTAATGATTTCAAGCCTACCGATAACACGATGCAGCCACCACTATGCTTGAAAATATGGAGAGTGGTACTCAGTAATATGTTGTATTGGATCTGTTCCAAACATACTGTGCCTTCGGAAAGTATTCAGACCCCTTGACATTTTCCACATTTTGTTATTCTAAAAATGATTAATAACACAAAATACACCATAATGACAGAGCAATATCAAATTTTTGGACTTTTGCTCATTTATTTAAAAAAAACTGAAATATCACATGTACATACTATTTACTTTGTTAAAGCATCTTTGGCAGCGATTACAGCCTCATGTCTTCTTGGGTATGACACTACAAGCTTGGCACAACTGTAATTGGAGAATTTCTCCCATTCTTCTATGCAGATCCTCTCAAGCTCTGTCAGGTTGGATGGGGAGCGTTGCTGCACAACTATTTTCAGGTCTCTCCAGAGATGTTCGATCGTGTTCAAGTCCGGGCTCTGGCTGGGCCACCCAAGGACATTCAGAGACTTAACCCAAAGCCACTCCTGCATTGTCTTGGCTGTTTGAAGTTGCCCTGCCACTGAAAAACATCCCCACAGCATGATGCTGCCACCACCATGCTTCACCTTAGGGATGGTGCCAGGTTTCCTCCAGATGTGACGCTTGGCATTCAGGCCAATCTTGGTTTCATCAGACCATAAAATATGGTTTCTCATGGTCTGAAAGTCTTTAGGTGCCTTTTGTCAAACTCCAAGCGTGCTGTCATGTACCTTTTACTGAGGAGTGACTTCTGTCTCCGTAAAGGCCTGATTGGTGGAGTGGTGCAGAGATGGTTGTCCTACTGGAAGGTTCTCCTATCTCCACAGAGGATCTCTAGAGCTCTGTCAGAGTGAAAATTGGGTTCTTGGTCATCTCCCTGACCAAGGCCCTTCTCCCCCGATTGCTCAGTTTGGCCAGGCGACCAGCTCTAGAAAGAATCTTGGGGGTTCCAAACTTCTTCCATTTAAGAATAATGAAGGCCACTGTGTTCTTGGGGACATTCAATGCTTCAGAAATGTTTTGGTACCCGTCCCCATATCTATGCCTCGACACAATCCTGTCTCTGAGCTCTACGGACAATTCCTTCGACCTCATTGCTTTTGTTCTGACGTGCACTGATAACCGTGGAACCTTATATAGACAGGTGTTTGCCTTTCCAAATCATGTCCAATCAAGGCGGACTTCAATCAAGTTGTTAGAAATATCTCAAGGATGATCAATGGAAACAGGATGCACCTGAGCTCAATTTCGAGTCACACAGCAAAGGGTCTGTAAAACAGCAGAAAATTCTAAAAACCTTTTTTCACTTTGTCGTTATATGGGAATTGTGTGTATATATTTTTGTGTGTGTAGATGTTGTGTGTAGATTTTTTATTAAATACATTTTTGAATAAGGCTGTAAAGTGACAATATGTGGAAAAAGTCAAGGGGTCTGAATACTTTCCGAAGGCACTGTGACCCTTTGTAGTATTACTTTAGTGCCTGGTTGCAAACAAGATGCTTGTTTTGGAATATTTTATTTCTGTAGAGGCTTCCTTTTTTCACTCTGTCAATTAGTTCAGTATTGTGGAGTAACTGCAATGTTGTTGATCCATCCTCAGTTTTCTCCTATTGCAGCCATTAAACTGTAACTGTTTCAAAGGCACCATTGGCCTCATGGTGAAATCCGAAAACCTCTCCTTCCACTTCCTCTAATGAGTTAGGAAGGACGCCTGTATCTTTGTAGTGACTGGGTGTATTGAAACACCGTCCAAAGTGTAATTACTAACTTCACCATGCTCAAAGGGATATATATATATATTTCTTCATCTACCATAGGTGCCCTTCTAGGTGAGGCATTGGAAAACCTCTCTGGTCTTTGTGGTTGAATCTTTGTTTGCAATTCACTGCTCGACTGAGGGAACTTACAGATATTTGTATGTGTGGAGTCATGTTAAGCACAAACCATGCAAGTTATTATGTGACTTGTGAAGCAAATGTGTACTGCTAAACGTATTTAGGCTTGCCATAACAAAGGGTTTGAATACTTATTGATTCAAGACATTTCAGTTTTTTTTTAAACATTTTTAAAAACATAATTCCACTTTGACATTATGTGATATTGTGTGTAAAAAATATATATATATCAACATTTGATACATTTTGCATTCAGGCTGTTGTAGCATAACAAATGTGGAAAAAGTCAAGGGGTGTGAATACTTTCTGAAGGTCCTGTATACTGTCATCGACTCCTTCCCCTTCTAACCACTTCCCTCTCCCTTTCTCCATCTTCTCCCTTCAGAATGATCAGGGAGGTCAGAGGATGTTGGTGAATCGTTGGAGCTCCTTCCTAAAGACTCGTCTCATCTGCTCTGTGGCTGGACCCAATGGCATCGACACACACTTTGACGAGCTAGGTACAGACGTGTGTGTGTGTGTGTGTGTGTGTGTGTGTGTGTGTGTGTGTGTGAAGGCAGGGGATATAACTATAGTACATTTTCTTGATGGAACCCTGAAGCTCTCTCTCCCTTCCTCCCCCTCTCTACCCCTCTCTCTCCCTTCCTCCCCCTCTCTCTCCCTCTCTCTCTCTCTATGTCTCCCTCTCTTTCTCTCACTCTCTCTCCATCTCTCTTTCCTCAAATTCAAATTCAGATTGCTTTATTGGCATTAAACACAATTTGTAGATATTAAATTTCAGTAAATACACTACAATGCAAGAAGCATAATGAAATACAGTTAATTTCAGTGGTAACAATAATAGTACATACAGTTGAAGTCGGTAGTTCACATACACCTTAGCCAAATACATTTAAACTCAGTTTTACACAATTCCTGACATTTAATCCTAGTAAAAATTCCCTGTCTTATGTCTGTTAGAATTACCACTTGATTTTAAGAATGAATGTAAAATGTCAGAATAATAGTAGAGAGAATTATTTATTTCAGCTTTTATTTCTTTCATCTCATTCCTAGTGGGTCAGAAGTTGACATACACTCAATTAGTATTTGGTAGCATTTCCTTTAAATTGTTTAACTTGGGTCAAACACTTTACACAATAAGTTGGGTGAATGTTGGCCCATTCCTCCTGACAGAGCTGGTGTAACTGCTTCAGGTTTGTAGGCCTCCTTGCTCACACACGCTCTTTCGGTTCTGCCCACATATTCTCTATAGGATTGAGGTCAGGGCTTTGTGATGGCCACTCCAATACCTTGACTTTGTTGTCCTTAATCCATTTTTCCACAACTTTGGAAGTATGCTTGGGGTCATTGTCCATTTGGAAGACCCATTTGCGACCAAGCTTTAACTTCCTGACTGATGTCTTGAGATGTTGCTTCAATATATCCACATAATATTCCACCCTCATGATGCCATCGATTTTGTGAAGTGCACCAGTCCCTCCTGCAGCAAAGCAACCCCAAAACATGATGCTGCCACCCCCGTGCTTCATGGTTGGGATGGTGTTCTTCGGCTTGCAACCCTCCCCCTTTTTCCTCAACATAACAATGGTAATGATGGCCAAACAGTTCTATTTTGTTTCATCATACCAGAGGGCATTTCTCCAAAAAGTACAATCTTTGTCATGTGCAGTTGCAAACTGTAGTCAGTCTTTTTTACGGGGGTTTTGGAGCAGTGGCTTCTTCCTTGCTGAGCGGCCTTTCATGTTATGTCGATATAGGACTCGTTTTACTGTGGATATAGATACATTTGTACCTGTTTCCTTCAAATACATCCGCAGGTACACCTCCAATTGACTCAAATGATGTCAATTAGCTATCAGAAGCTTCTAAAGCCATTACATCATTTTCTGGAATTTTCCAAGCTGTTTAAAGGCACAGTCAATTTAGTGAATGTAAACTTCTGACCCACTGGAATTGTGATACAGTGAATTATAAGTGAAATAATCTGTCTGTAAACAATTGTTGGAAATGTTACTCGTGTCATGCACAAAGTAGATGTCCTAACCGACTTGCCCAAACTATAGTTTGTTAATCTAATCAAATCAAAGTTGATTTGTCATGTGCGCCGAATACAACAGGTGTTACAGTAACACCTTACAGTGAAATGCTTACTTACAGGCTCTAACCAATGGTGCGGAAAAAGAAGGTATGTGTGTGTGTGTGTGTGTGTGTGTGTGTGGTGGGGTAAGTAAAGAAATAAAACAACAGTAAAAAGTAATTTGAAAAAAGAGTAGCAAGGCTATATACCTATTAGATACATGTTAGTCAGGCTTATTGAGGTTGTATGTACATGTAGGTATCGTCAAAGTGACTATGCATATATGATGAACAGAGAGTAGCAGAAGCATAAAAAGAGGGGTTGGCGGGTGGTGGGACACAATTTGTGGAGTGGTTGAAGAACAAGTTTTAATGACACCAACCTAAGTGTATGTAAACTTCCAACTTCAACTGTTTAATAATGTATACAGGTACAACACTACAGCTAGTGTATTGTGTAATCTTCAGTCAATACATTTAATTAAATAAAACTAAGAATTTAAAAAAGAACTCTGGAGCTCTGTCAGAGTGACCATCGGGTTTTTGGTCTCCTCCCTTACCAAGGCCCTTCTCTCCCGATTGCTCAGTTTGGCCAAGTGGCCAGCTCTAGGAAGAGACTTGGTGGTTCCAAACTTCTACAATTTAAGAATGATGGAGGTCACTGTGTTCTTGGGGACCTTCAATGATGCAGACATTTGTTGATAGC
Organism: Oncorhynchus kisutch; assembly: GCF_002021735.2. Taxonomy (NCBI): domain Eukaryota; kingdom Metazoa; phylum Chordata; class Actinopteri; order Salmoniformes; family Salmonidae; genus Oncorhynchus; species Oncorhynchus kisutch. Next base: position 30,004,455 of record NC_034195.2, read on the forward strand.
CTTCCCCAGATCGGTGGCTCAACACAATCCTGTCTCGGATCTCTACGAACAATTCCTTTGTCCGTAATGACATGGTTTTTGCGCTGACATGCACTGTTAACTTTGGGACCAGCCTTGTGTGCCTTTCCAAATCATGTCCAATCAATTGAATTTCCCACAGGTGGACCCCAATCAAGTTGTAGAAACATCTCAAGGATGATCAATGGGAACAGGATGCACCTGAGCTCAATTTAAAGTCTCATAGCAAAGGGTCTGAATACTTATGCAAATAAGGTATTTCTGTAGCATCATACCCAAGAAGACTTGAGGCTGTAATCCCTGCCAAAGGTGCTTCAACACCTTTGTGTTGGATATGTTAGTAGTGGCAAGAGATGTCTGTGTCTTGCTCATCTGAGATTAAATTGGCCTCCTCTCTCTTCTTAGATAGCGGGGAGGTGGGGGGGGCTCTGTTGCTCGGCTGGTATGATTGTGGAACCCTGCCTAATGTGGTGTCCTTCAGGTCCTTGGCAAATATTCTGAATCCCTCATGGACCAGGTGTACGTGGTCGTACAAGTGCTTACATGTCAGGTTGGGGTGGTGAGAGATGCGGACACTTGGTAGTAAGGCACAGTCCATGGTGATTATTTGGTTGACATTATGGATCATTTGCCAGGAGAGATCGTTCCTTGGTAGAATGGTGGATATAATCATGTTTGTCCTTGGGAACAGGGTGTGTGCTTTCTCTACCACTCTTTCTCCTATTGTGTGCAGGTCATTTGTCCCAGTATGTAATGTAAGGTTGTCAAGACTATCCAGGTTAGGTTGATAGAGCAGTTATAGTGCACTGTCAGTAGTGGGACACCATAATTTAGCTCTCTGTTGTCTTGGGAATAGTCTCTTATCTTCCAGATACTTCCCATTAGAGTCTATCAGACTCTAGCAGTTTTGGGCGGTCTCCTGGGTTGAACCGGATCCTGTCCCTTGTCCTCTGGATGTGTGTTCAGCTGAACGTGTTCAGACTGCTGGGAGGTTGGCAGGTCAGGGTAGGTACAGTTTTGGGGGTGCACACAGCTGCTACAGGTAAAGGAGGGAGTGATGTACTGTGGGCCTCCTATTTTTTAACCCCAGGTTCTGGGTGTTGCAGGCATTGTTAGTGGAGACGTCAGGTTTTAGTTCATCATCCACTAAAGGACACATTCTGTCGAACTCTTCTCTTCAAACAACTCTAGACTGGCATCAGATCATTACTGTTCCATTAATATATATATTAATATGAATTCAATTTTGGGCTTGTGTCCACATACAACTGTCTCATGGTCTTGTTTCCAGACATTTTAAGATGTTTGTTTGCTTTGCGCTGGGCTGCATGCCAAACATTTGGACGTTCAGTGAAAAATAGAAGATCCACATTGATTTCTTTGTCTTTTTGTAGCATAAAGTCTGCTCTTAGGGTCTCTGGGTGCTCGTCTAAAACCTTTGCTTTATAATTTTTCTTCCCTGCTTCACTGGTAATACCTTCTGCATATTTGATAGCAAGGTTGCTGAGCTTGGGGCTTGTAAATGTATCCATCTTAGCTGATTACAGCTGGATACAGTAGATGTTACAGCTGGTTTGCACTTGGCTAGTTGTACCTAGGTGTTTTAGAACATAAACCAAGCCTACCTTTCTTGTTTTCTGTCTGAATTGTTTTCTCTTGCTTGTGTAAGTTTAGTTATTTGTTTTCCCGTCCTTTTTCCTGTCCTTTGTCATTTTTATTGTCCATTTTTTCATTTACTAGCTAGGTTTTTTAGCTAACAGCAGGTAGCCAGTAGCTATAAACTCTTTTACAGTAGCAACTCCATAGCAACGTTTATACAACGGGTGGGTCTAATCCTGAATACTGATTTGCCACCCGACGGGTGGGTCTAATCCTGAATACTGATTTGCCAAAACTGCATTTCAGCAGGTATCTATTCCACAAGTTACCACCGGCTAAATCTATGACGTTAAAATGCCTATTTACTCTGTTCCATCTGACTGCACAATCCTCTGTCTCATCAGCCCAGCCAGGCAATGTATAAACTTGATCTCCACTATAAAAAGCATCTAGAAATTATCTCACATTACTTTTAGACTAACATTTAGTTTTCAATGGAGGAGATTTGCGTAAACCTTGCTGCCTTTCTCTTCAACATTTGCAACATTGTTTCAATATTAAAATTAGATCTTCAGCTGTACCATAGTAATGAACATTTCAGGAGTCGGGATGAGACAGAAAAGCAGGAAGCGTTTCTCAGCCAGCTAAAACAATGAATCAGCTGGCATAATTTTTAGGCATATATACAAAAAAAGGTCAATTGAAAAAAGGTCAAATGAAACATATTGCAGCTAGTTTACAGTCTTTCCAGCTTCAGTTTGAAGTGATTGTGTTAGCTGTGATGTTGGCTAGCTCCTCTGAACAACGGTGTCCTGACGAGTGAGAACATTTACTATCACGCCTCATTAGCTGATTGTTATGCATGTATTCCAAATAAATTAATCTGTTATTAAATGTCACATTTCAGAGGATGTATTTGTGTTGAAGACCAAGGATGAGAAGAATCCAGAGATTTTTGGCCTCTTCAGCACTACAAGGTCAGCTGAGTCATGTTTTTAATGTTCATACCATTTACTGGTATAATGAAATGAATATATCAACATACATTTCTCTCCCCTCCATAGTGCTGTGTTCCAGGGCTATGCGGTGTGTGTGTACCACATGGATGATGTGCGAGCAGCGTTCAACGGCCAGTTTGCCCACCGGGAGAGACCAGAGCACCACTGGACCCCCTACGAAGGCCGGGTCCCCTACCCACGCCCCGGATCTGTGAGTCCTGTTCCAACAGCCACCCCCACAGCGACAACATCTACTGACTTATCAATATACCTGATTGCCTCTCCAAACCTGATGAATAAGGGTCCAAGCACTGCATGGTGGATGTAACATGATAAGGTCGTTTATGAATTTGCTTAAGCGGTGCACCTCCATCACAGCAAACTCCATATATCCAAACCATACAATTTCAACAATCATTTCGAACAAGGTGATATTCAAGCAGCAGAATTTTACATTCTCAGCACTCCCCTGTCTGTGGCAGCCACCCTTTGCAGATGCATAGTGTTACAAGTTGTTGTAGAACCTTTCCTGTGAATGTCATAGCTACTGTAGCTATATCTGCAGCTAATATCAGGGAAGAGGACAATCTAGGCCTGAATCCAATACAAGCATGCTATATTATGTTTTTATACAGTAACACACAGCTTTAGTAGCAATCATTGCACTGGCATAACGCAGTTTCTCTGGACCTCCCAGCACATGGTGTCGCAGGGCGTCCAATTAGACTGCTGGCTGGTGGCAACAATGTAATTACTGGTTCAGTATTAAAGTTGGAAATTCAAACATTGCAGATTGTCAAATGAATGTTAGAGACAACAGCATACTAATCAGCAACCAACGTATTTCTTAAAAATATACCACACTCCTGTATAGCCTACCTGAATCTGCATGACATGGGCCGTCCCCGAGCTCTCTCCCAGCTTGGATAGAAAATGGTGTAAAGTCCGTAAAACCAGTCTACAGTCTTAAAAACAAAGGTTCTACCTAAACCTGTCCCCATAGGAGAACCCTTTGAAGAACCCTTTTGGTTATAGGTAGAACCATTTTGGCTCCTTTCTACAGAGGGCTCTACACGGAACCCAAAATGGTTCTACCTGAAATCAAAAAGGGTTCTCCTATGGGGACAGCTGAATAAGCTTTTTGGAACCCTTTTTTCTAAGATTGTATTTTTAATTAATGCTAATCTCTTTTTTTCTATGTAGAGGCCTATAGGAGCTGCAATATGCGACGGCGTCGCCTTGCATTTTTATGTGCAAATGTTTTCACAGCGGCCTGTAGGTCCAGGTTGCCGGCCCAACCGTTTTCTATATTGAGTATTGACAACCCAAACGGTCTTTCCTGAGACATTGTGCATTATATGTCCATTGTGCTTCACATAATTTGAACGTATCTTGAATGAGGCATGCCAAGATATACCAGAGATAAGGGACTGTTGATTTTGCAACCACACAACTCAAAATCGCAAACGGCTTTTTTTTGTTTGAACCCTCAAGAACAGTTGGTCGCTAAAGATGATCATCTGTTTGCATCTGCCAAGTTGTTGGCTGTCCAGTATCCAGACGACCTGTCCCAGACCTACCTGGACACTTAATCTCTTTCTGTAACGTATTGAGGTTGTCAACAACAACAAAGGGGAATGCGAGAAGCTCAATTAAAGATGTTGCAGAACTGCTGTATTTGAAGCACCACTCGCGTCTACATTTCCCTGATGTTGCTACGGCAATCAAGCTGTTTTTAACCATACCTGTAACCGGCACTTCTGCAGTGAGATCGTTTTCTAAACTAAAATTGAGACGCGCTTTTGAACCTCTGAGTTAGCTCCACTCATTGCTCTGGCGCCTTGACCACGGCATTTGTTCACCATATCCCTTTATACTTTCAATCAGTTCAATGATTTATTTTTCAAGTCCTGAGGCACTTTGATCAGTCACATTCTTGAAGCACAAGAAACAAAGACTTAGCTTCCTAGTACATATGGAAATTAAACATTTTTATAAATTACTTTTTGGAGGGGTTACTGACAGCATTATTCATATACAGTGCATTCGGAAAGTATTAAGACCCCTTCACTTTTTCCACATTTAGTTACATTCCAGCAAAATTTTAAAAAATGTATTAAGTCGTTTTTTTCTTTAATTAATATACACACAATACCCCATAATGATGAAGCAGAATGTATTACAAATAAAAAACTGAAATATTACATTACATAAGTATTCAGACCCTTTACTCAGTACTTTGTTGAAGCACCTTGGCAGCGATTAAAGCCTCGAGTCTTCTTGGGTATGACGTTGCAAGCTTGGCACACCTGTTTTTGGTGAGTGTCTCCAATTCTTATCTGCAGATCCTCTGAAGCTCTGTCAGGTTGGATGGGGAGCATCGCTGCACAGCTATTTTCAGGCCTCTCCAGAGATGTTCGATCGGGTTCAATTCTGGGCTCTGGCTGGGCCACTCAAGGACATTCAGAGACTTGTCCCGAAGCCACTTCTGCGTTGTTTTGCCTAGGGTCGTTGTCCTGTTGGAAGATTAACCTTTGCCCCAGTCTGAGGTCCTGAGCGTTCTGGAGCAGGTTTTCATCAAGGAACTCTCTGTACTTTGCTTTAATCATGTTTCCCTTGATCCTGAATAGTCTCCCAGTCCCTAACACTGAAAAACATCCCCACAGCATGATGCTGCCACCACCATGCTTCACCGTAGGGATGGTACCAGGACACCTCCAGACATGACGCTTGGCAATCAGGCCCAATCTTGGTTTCATCAGACTAGAGAATCTTGTTTCTCATGGTCTGAGAGTCTTTGGCAAACTCCAAGCAGACTGTCAAGAGCCTTTTACTGAGGTGTGTCTTCCGTCTGGCTACTTTACCATAAAGGCCTGATCGGTAGAGTGCTGCAGAGATGGTTGTCCTCTTGGATGGTTCTCCCATCTCCACTTCTCCCATCTCCGCTCTATCAGAGTAACTATTGGGGTCTTGGACACGTCTCTGACCAAGGCCCTTCTCCCCTGATTGCTCAGTTTGGTCAAACGGCCAAATCTAGGAAGAGTCTTGATGGTTCCAAACTTCTTCCATTTAAGAATGATGGAGAACACTGTTCTTGGGGAGCTTCAATGCTGCAGAAATGTTTTGGTACCCTTCCCCAGATCTGTTCCTCATCACAATCCTGTCTCGGAGCTCTACGGACATTTCCTTCGACCTCATGGTTTTTGCTCTGACATGAACTGTCAACGGTGGAATCTTATATCGACAGGTATGTGCCTTTCCAAATCCTGTCCAATCAATTGAATTTACCACAGGTGGACTCCAATCAAGTTGTAGAAACATCTCTAGGATGATCAATGGAAACAGGACATAGCAAAGGGTCTGAATACGTATGTAACTACATTTTTTATACATTTGCAAACATTTCTGAATCTGTATGACATGTCATTATGGGGTATTGTTTGTAGATTGTTGAGGGAAAAATACATTTAATCAATTTTAGAACAAGGCAGTAACGTAACAAAATGTGGGAAAAGTCAAGGGGTCTGAATACTTTCCAAGTGCACTGTATATACAGTACCACTCAAATGTTTGGACACAGCTACCCATTCAAGAGTTTTTCTTTATTTTTACTGTTTTCTACATTGTAGAATAATAGTGAAGACATCAAAACTATGAAATAACACATATGGATTCATGTAGTAACCAAAAAGCCCATTTGAGATGGTAGAAGTTGGACCGCAGAGTGAAGGAAAAGCAGCCAACAAGTTCTCAGCATATGTGGGAACCCCTTCAATACTGTTGGAAAAGCTTTCCAGGTGAAGCTGGTTGAGAGAATGTCAAGTGTGTTCAAAGCTGTCATCAAGGCAAAGGGTGGCTACTTTAAAGAATCTCAAATATATATTTTTTGGTTACTACATGATTCCATATGTGATATTTCATAGTTGTGATGTCTTCACTGTCATTTTGCTATGATGAAAATAGTACAAATAAAGAAAACCCTTGAATGAGTAGGTGTGTCCAAACCTTTGACTGGTACTGTATACAGTATATAACGAAAAATAGACAACTATGTCAGACAGACAGGCAGAGCTTGTTCGAGCCTTGCAGGGCAGGAGGGATGTCTGGTACGCCAGTGAATCATTGTAGTCTATCACAGTGTAATGCTATTTTCTTATTCCAAAATGTATTCTCCCCATCTCTCTCTTTCTCTCTTTATCCCTTCTCCCTCTCCATCTCTTTCCCTTCCTCTCTCTTTCCAGTGTGCCAGTGAGGTGAATGGTGGTGGGTTCTCAGGTTCTAAGGAGTTCCCTGATGAGGTTCTGCGATTCGTGCGTTCCCACCCCGTCATGTTTAGCCCGGTCCTCCCCCTGCACCGCAGACCAGTTCTACTGCAGACAGAGCCAGGGGGGAGGAGACTAACTCAGATCGCTGTGGACCGTGTCCAGGCCCAGGATGGACACTATCATGTTCTGTATATAGGAACAGGTACAAATCCTGAAATTGTCCAGTGCTGTGTACTGTATCTTCAGGGTTAGTGCTCCCTCCACTGGGCATACAGTATCACTCACTGTCTGCCCAGTGTTCAAAGAATTCAAATTATTAAAGTCACTCAATCTGGTTTTCATGAGAATTTGCTTAAAATATTTTGATCTCCAAAAATGTGCATTACAATCACAATCTACAGAGACAAGATGAAGAGAGAGAGGCAATGACATCCCAAAACAAAGGCTTTGACTCTTCCAGTTGGATTTCCTTTCTGAATGGGTGGTTGTATTGGTGAAAGGGTTACATTTACATCAGGTGATACTCTCTCCCATAGGCGACTCTGTGGTGTTGAAGGTTATCACCATCTACAACAAAGACACAGACACCATAGAGGAAGTGCTGCTGGAGGAACTGCAGGTCTTCAAGGTACTGTTGTTAGTCACCGCCACCATGTGGCAAACAATAGTCATTGCACACATAAAGAAGATTGGCACTCAACAATTTGATTTAATTGTGGAAGTTAAAAAATATATATATTTTACTTCTTTATAGGTCCCTTTTCCAATAACTGAGATCATCATATCAGCTAAACGGGTATGAAAACTATGTATTGTCTTAAAATGTTTAATTAATAGAAAAACAATGTTGTGCGGTTGTTTAAAACTGTAGTACCTTCATCTAACCACAGGATCACAGTGTATTGACATCTGAATGTTGGGAATGTAATGCATTTTATGTCCTTGATATCACAGGAGGCTGCTGAGGGCAGAATGGCTCATGTTAATGGCTGGAACAGCTCAAATGGAATGACACCTGGAAACCATGTGTTTGATGTATTTGATACCATTCCACTGACTCCGCTCCAGTCATTACCACAAGCCCTGTCTCCCCAATTAAGGTGCCACCATCCTCCTGTGCTTGATATATACTCCAATGTGTACCTCCATTCATTTCTGTTCCTGTTTTGTGATTTCCATAGCAACAGCTATATGTGGGTTCTGAGGTTGGTGTGGCTCAGGTGAGGCTCCATCAGTGTGACCTGTATGGGTCTGAGTGTGCCGACTGTTGCCTAGCAAGGGACCCTTACTGCGCCTGGGATGGAATCACCTGCTCACGATACTACCCTGCTGGTGTTTACACCAAGAGGTGAGACACAAACTCACAAGACACACAGGCATGTACAGTCACACACAGACACAGACTCATGTACATGTGCACAAGCACAGAGGTGCACATATCACTCATTAGCACCTCATCCAGCACCTCTATCCTCTCTAATTCCTCTCTGTCCTTATCTCACTCTCTCAAATGCCAATCTAAAACCCTCCTCCCTTACCCCTCTCTCTCAGTAGACGATTCAGGAGACAGGATGTTCGCCATGGCAACGCTGTACAGCTGTGCAACGGGCTACAGATTGATGGTCAGTCTGTGTGTTTGTTTTCCTACATTATCAGGACCCTAAAGTTCTAATATTTCACCCGAAAGTCCCGAAAAGGTAGGAAAACAATAGTCAGGACTTTTTTGAGGTTCTGAATTTGTTCAAATGCTATTTTAAGCATAAGGGTTAGATTTAGTGTTTTGGGGTTACAACTAGGGTTAAGGTTAGGTTTAAGGTTATGGTATTTGGGGTTAGGGTTAGGGTTAGGGTTAGGTTTAGGTTAAGGTTAAGGTTAAGGTTAAGGTTAAGGTTAAGGTTAAGGTTAAGGTTAGGTTTAGGGTTGGGAGTTTAAAAAATATATATATATATTTCACCTTTATTTAACCAGGTAGGGGTTAAACATGGCTTTAATATAGCAATTAAACACTGAAATGGTAGATGTGCAGAAGATGAATGTGCAAGTAGAGATACTGGGGTGCACAGGAGCAAGATAAATACAGTATGGGGATGAGGTAGGTAGATAGATGGGCTGTTTACAGATGGGCTGTGTACAGGTGCAGTGATCTGTGAGCTGCTCTGACAGCTGGTCAGAATGCTTTGTTGCGATACAGGAAGCCAATTCTAGATTTAATTTTGGATTGGAGATGCTTAATGTGAGTCTGGAAGGAGAGTTTACAGTCTAACCAGACACCCAGGTATTTTTAGTTGTCCACATATTCTAAGTCAGAGCCGTCCAGAGTAGTGATGCTGGACGGGCGGGCAGGTGCGGGCAGTGATCGGTTGAAGAGCATGCATTTAGTTTTACTTGCGTTTAAGCGCAGTTGGACGCCACGGAAGGAGAGTTGTATGGCATTGAAGCTCGTCTGGAGGTTAGTTAACACAGTGTCCAAAGAGGGGCCAGAAGTATACAAAATGGTGTCGTCTGCGTAGAGGTGTATCAGAGAATCACCAGCAACAAGAGCAACATCATTGATGTATACAGAGAAGAGTGTCGGCCCGAGGTTTGAACCCTGTGACACCCCCATAGAGGCTGTCAGAGGTCCGGACAACAGGCCCTCCGATTTGACACACTGAACTCTATCAGAGAAGTAGTTGGTAAACCAGGCGAGGTAATCATTTGAGAAACCAAGGCTGTCGAGTCTGCCAATAAGAATGTGGTGATTGACAGAGTCGAAAGCCTTGGCCAGGTCGATGAAGACGGCTGCACAGTAATGTCTCTTATCGATGGGGGTTATGATGTCGTTTAGGACCTTGAGCGTGGCTGAGGTGCACCCATGACCAGCTCTGAAACCAGATTGCATAGCTGGGAAGGTACGATGGAATTCGAAATGGTCGGTAATCTGTTTGTTAACTTGGCTTTCGAAGACCTTAGAAAGACAGAGTAGGATAGATATAGGTCTGTAGCAGTTTGGGTCTATAGTGTCACCCCCTTTGAAGAGGGGGAAGACCGCGGCAGTTTACCAATCTTTGGAAAATCTTTGGGTTAAGGAATATAGGAATATTTTATTGGTCAAACATTTCTACACTCCAAAAAGTCCTGACATTTCGTGTGTGTGTGTGTGTGTGTGTGTGTGTGTGTGTGTGTGCGCGCGCGAAGCTGTCCCATCTGAGATTTACCTCCTATGAGGTATGTTTCATGCAGCTTATAATTTTGAAGCTCAGGTCCATAATTTTTTTTACCTGTGGATGATAGAGAAGTGTGTATAGAGAAGCTTTGTGTGACAGGCATGAAGATAAAAGAGATCACTGTAAGTTGAATTACTATGTTGTCCTCTTTTTTATATCTCACATCTAATGTCTCCTGATGTCTCAGTAGGGGAGCAGTACCAGGGTGCAGCGGAGAGGCAGGTGTATGGGGTAGAGAGTAACAGTACTCTACTAGAGTGTACCCCTCGTTCTCTACAGGCCAGAGTCATGTGGTACATACAGAGGGACCCAGACAGAGAGGAGGTGAGACACACACAAACATCACTTTCCTCCCCTATTCCCTGCTATCCCATCTCTTTTTAACCTTACCCATCTCTCCCTACCTCCAGGTCGGAGGTGATGAGCGTGTTGTTATCACAACCCACGGGCTGCTGTTCCTGCGTGTTCGGAGCGGGGATGCTGGTGTGTACGTGTGTCAGACGGTGGAACATGGCTATGTCCACACCCTACTGAGGGTCACGCTACACGTGTTGGGAGGGCAGAAGGTTGGGGCCCTGATACACAGGACAGGGGAGGAGGGAGAGGGGCAGGGGGAGGGGGAGAAAAAAGCAACCTGTCACCTCCCTATAGATACCTCTCCAGGCCCCCACCCTGGTTCCAACTCTGACCCAAGTTCCAGGCTACAAGGAGCCCTGCCAGGTTTATCCTTAGCCCCAGCCCCAGCTCCAGGCCCTACCTCCAGGCTGACAGGCCCTGGTACTACATCCAGGCTGCCAGACCCAGGAACAGGCCCTTCCTCACAGCTGTGGTACAAGGAGTTTCTCCAGCTGATAGGCTATGGGGACTCCCAGCAGGTGGAGGAGTACTGTGAGAGGGTCTGGTGCTCAGGGAAGAGACGCAGGAAGACTAAACGCAGATACACCCAGCCAATGGAAGTAGGAGAGAGGAAGGGGAGGGGGAAAGGAGACCCACACCGAGCCCCCAGACACACCTTGGACAACTGAGGGGGGAGAGAGTGAGAGGGTAGAGACTGTACAACACACACACACACACACACACTGGGACAGTTTTTTTCAGTAGAGAATACTACAACCAACAAAGCTAAAACGTGGCACTGTCTTCTCTTAGACTTGAACATATTGTCTTATTCCTTCTAATATCCAGACATTATTATATTGTGTTTTTCCTTCCCTGGTTTCTGGTGGAAACCTTGCCACTGGTAGATATGCAGAGTGTGTCTCTCCCTGAGTGTCCATCAGATCGAAGGCATGTAGAACAGACTAATTGTTTTGAACGACGTGGCCTCTGACTTTAAGACCACAGAACTGACAGCAGGCCTCTCTGAGCGGACAAAGGATTCACAGCCATGCCAGATGAACACACAGATAACATACATTGAAACAGATTCATTAGAAATAAAACATGTGTATGTTTCTAGAGATACTCTTGAGCTGCTCGTGTTAAAAACCACTGATTAGAAAATACATAACGCATACGCACATCAACAAGTAGTGTCTCTTTCCAATGTGTCTTACTGTAATTACATGATTATTATTATTATTATAAGTATCTGTTTTGAGTTTAGTAGTGCTTTTGATTTTATTCAACTGGAAACAGTGCTGTGATATTGTTTTACTGTATAATTAAATGTTAACTTTCATGACGATGTTGGCGAGTATTATCTACCATACTTTGTCAGATCGTATGGTTTAACTTGTGATTTCATGTGGTTTCACATGAGATTTAGAATTCTAGGTAAGTTGACATCATTGAATGATTACATTAATGCGAAATTCTGTGTGTGCGGCTCAGAGAATATTCAACAAAGAATACCACTGAACAATAAAAACATCTTGGAGAATATTCAACAAAGAATAACACTGAACAATATAAACAGTTTGGAGAATCTACTGTTGATGATGGAACATGGATTCTATCAAATGGAATAGATGTAACCCTGCAATAAAAGTTATAGATCCTTCATCTGAGTCTTTAGATATGAAATGATATCCACAGTGTATCTCAACAGAGCATTTCCCCTTCAATAAATGGCCAACTTAAATGTGATGTGTCTTCAACTGGTAATTATAAAAAATTGATTGATGAATATTCATATCAGCTCCTGCATGGCTGTCTATTTCTCTCTCTTCCCCCCTCTCTTCCCCTCTCTCTCTGTCACCGGGGTCAGTAATGATGCTAGAGATGGAGTTCATAATAACCAGAACCAATCTACGCCACCACATTTTCCCTCTGGAATAAGGAAGAGCGCCACAGTGACCATTCAAGCATGTCATTGGCTAGGAGCCTGTCTCATTAATATTCAAACTTATGTGAGGAATTAAACTGTTTCACATTCTGACAATGTAACGTTCATCAAAGTGTTTTTGTTGAGTAAGAGTTTTGGCCTAAATAGAAACTGTGTGTGTCTCCCCTCTACCCTACCTCATACCTGACATTAAAAAATATGTATGCTCTCTCACCAGTGTCACCTCTAGGATTCAGCTATCAATAATGTGGCTGACACACAAACACACAAACACACACACACACGCACACGCACACACTCAGACTGGAAACATCTGAGGATGGAGTTCACACAGCTGATCTGTTCCACTGGCTACCATAGCAATGGTCTATGAGTCCCCTAACACCCTCTCTCTCACCACCTCACCACAGCTACCCCTCTCTGTGTCTTAGCACTGTCAGTGGGTGTGGGTGTTACACCACAATGTTACAACACCCTTAACACCCAGCCCAGCCAGTAGACCCGCTAGCTGCTCAGCCCATTGCTCTCTCTCTGTGTCTCTCTCTCTGTGTGTGTGTCTCTCTCTCCTCTCCTTCCCATCAGCAGCACAGTGATGTTTCCATCAGTGCCTAATGCAGCATAACACTTTATTACATATGAAATGGTGTGTGTGTGTGTGTGTGTGTGTGTGTGTGTGTGTGTGTGTGTGTGTGTGTGTGTGTGTGTGTGTGTGTGTGTGTGTGTGTGTGTGTGTGTGTGAGTGAGTGACTCGACTAGATGAAAGCATGGAGCATGAAGGGCAGATAGTGCTCCGTGGTTGTCTGTTATCTATGTTGTGTAATAGTCACCACACACCCACACACAGAGACAAGAGAACAGACGCCCCTGTGGTCCCACGTTTGATGATTTTACTCCCTTCACTATATCATACATACACTTCATCTGAAACATTCAACCCAGATTAAAGCTTCGATTTAATAAATGGTTGATTATTCTTTTATTCATCTCTCCATTCTGCATTTCTCATATCTGTGATTCAGGAGCTCTGGGATATTTTGCTTTCACTTCCTGCAGTCTTTATATGCATTGCTATTTCTGAATATTTCTCAGGTATGTATATGAGGGCTTTAGCTGGGGAGAAAATGGTGTCTGTACTGTTGTGGAGGTCATATTAGACCTCATATTAAATAGCGCTGATAATGTAAAAATCTGTTGTTCTGCCCCTGAACAAGGCAGTTAACCCACTGTTCTTAGGCCGTCATTCTAAGTAAGAATTTGATCTTAACTGACTCGCCTAGTTAAATAAAGGTTAAAAAAAAAAATAATAATAAAAATTTAAAATTGGGTATTTCTAGAAGAGGCACCAGTACTCAAATAGTAGAAAAGTATAGTCTATCGGCAGCGGTCAGCACCCATCCACTCTGTCCACCTCAATGGCCTCAATGACCCGTACAAACACACACTGTAAAACAAAACACACATTGCAAACACATACACTGTAGAAACAAACAAAGTATGAAAACACACAGTATGTCAGTGTTGTGCTGCTCCGGCCTTAAGCAGTCAACATATCTTCCCAATTTCACCCTGCTGTACCTACAGGTCTCAATGACTCTAGTCTCTGCCTCAGTGTGTGAGTGTGGGTGAGAGGGGCACATTTTGAGGTCACGCTGAAACCCCTTACTCACAATGAGTCTCTTACTTATTTGTGCACATGTCTGTTTGTGTGAGATAAGGGATGTGAGAAAACCCCCGATCCATCAGATCCACTGACGCCCCACCCACTTACACACCTCATGACTCACGAGCGAGGGAGAGAGAGAAAGAACAACCGGATGGTATAGATCTTGTGACTCACTCCTACATGATAATCCTTTGAAAGTGAGAGGGGGAGAGCCAGAGAATTGGATGAAGGCAATTCACAGAGCGAGAGAAAAGATGAGAACCACTAAATGGGTAGGAGAGACTCTACAACAAAGAGATGGGAGCACTTGGAGAGAAATAGAGAGGGGAAGAGACCGTTAGTAAACAACAGGCAGCAAGTGACTCAGAGATAGAGAGTGAAAACGAGAGAGAGAGAGAGCGAGAGAGATAGAGTAAGAGACCGAGAGAGAGAGAGAGAGAGAGAGAGAGAGAGAGAGAGAGAGAGAGAGAGAGAGAGAGAGAGAGAGAGAGAGAGAGAGAGAGAGAGAGACAGACAGACAGGGAGAGAGAGAGAGAGAGAGGAGAGAGAGAGAGAGAGAGAGAGAGAGAGAGACAGAGACAGAGACAGAGACAGAGACAGAGACAGAGACAGAGACAGAGACAGAGAGAAAGACAGAGAGAGGCAGACAGAGAGAGAGAGAGAGAGAGAGCGAGAGAGAGAGAGAGAGAGAGAGAGAGTTGGGTTGGGTTGGTTGGAAAGAACAGAGGCATTGAGGCAGTGCTGAGTTATTCTGTGTGTGAGAGCTAGTCTGTCACACTGTGGTATTTCCATTCAGCAGGAGCTGCATGGGCATCTCTCTCTCTATCTGCATTGCCAAGTCCTGAAACCACAGGAGGTTCAGCACTCTCTTTTAGAATGCATTGGCCTGAGGTTTACAGAGGTTGCTATTTTGAGATCTAGTGACTAGAATTCAGTGGTCGCATGTTAGCATCAGTACCACCAATCAACAGAGAACAGAGATTGGTAACTGACAGCTGTGTGTGTGTGATGTGATAACAATAGTGTGTGTGTGTGGATTGAGTCTTCAGAGCTGTGGTTAATCTATGTGTAATCATGGTGTATCCATCCCCTTGTGACTTCTTCTCTACTATAATCTCTCTCTCTCCCTCTCTCGCCTCCTCTATCCATCTACCTAATTTCTTACTGATCACTACGACCCTCGCACCGTAGAGTCACAACAGCTGGTTCAGGCCATAAAACACAGACACACAAACACACACACAGAGTGGACGGATAGGCAGAACAAAGCTAAACATACATCAATGGTCTATCTGCTGAAGGATAAGACTAGCAACATGTTTATACTGTAGAATGTGGTTTGCCACTACTCGGACTACATACCAAATCATGAACATAAATGGAGGACGGTGAAATATGAATGTGTGTCTCTCTGGCTGATTCTCACCTCTATGGCCAGTGTTTGACATGCACTGTTTCAAGATGTTAATCACAAGTTCAGCAAACACTTTTCCTCTGTATGAATACCAGGGAGATAACAGAAATGCACATGAAATTATGCCTTCAACAGCATGACAAGTGTTGAGTATCATGAATGTTATTGAATCATATGCAGAACAACTTTAAGTGGGTTGTATAACAGGTGTCTTTCATTAAATACAAGGGTTGAATTTCATTTACATTTCCACTACCGTTCAAAAGTTTGGGGATCACTTTTTAATGGAATATCTACAGAGGCGTACAGAGGCGTACAGAGGCGTACAGAGGCGTACAGAGGCCCATTATCAGCAACCATCAATCCTGTGTTATAGCTAATCCAAGTTTATCATTTTAAAAGGGTAATTGATCCTTAGAAAACCATTTTTCAATTATGTTAGTACAGCTGAAAACTGTTGTTCTGATTATAGAAGCAATAAAACTGGCCTTCTTTAGAGTAGTTGAGTATCTGGAGCATCAGCATTTGTGTGTTCGATTACAGGCTCAAAATGGCAAGAAACCAAGAACTTTCTTCTGAAACTCGTCAGTCTATTCTTGTTCTGAGAAACGAAGACTATTCCATGCGAGAAATTGCCAAGAAACTGAAGATATCGTACGAGGCTGTGTATTACTCCCTTCACAGAACAGCGCAAACTGGCCCTAACCAGAAGAGAAAGAGGAGTGAGAGGCCCTGGTGCACAACTGAGCAAGAGGACAAGTACATTAGAGTGTCTAGTTTGAGAAACAGATACCTCACAAGTCCTCAACTGGCAGATCATTAAATAATACCCACAAAACACCAGTCTCAAAGTCAACAGTGAAGAGGCGACTCCGGGATGCTGGCCTTCTAGGCAGAAATTAAAAGAAAAAGCCATGTCTCAGACTGGCCAATAAAATAAAATATTAAGATGGGCAAAAGAGCACAGACACTGGACAGAGGAACTCTGCCTAGAAGGCCAGCATCCAGACTTCAACTGTATGTGTTATTTCATAGTTTTGATATCTTCACTGTTATTCTACAATGTAGAAAATAGTCAAAATAAGGAAAAACCCTTGAATGAGTAGGTGTCCAGACTTGTGACTGGTACTGTATGTAGGCATCTGACCTGAGCCATAAGGGAGACTAGGCATATACCACCCCACTACCACTATCAGCGGGGTGTTTTTCGTCCCTCCACTTTGGTTCTGAAATGTGTGTGTGTGTGTGTGTGTGTGTGTGTGTGTGTGTGTGTGTGTGTGTGTGTGTGTGTGTGTGTGTGTGTGTGTGTGTGTGTGTGTGTGTGTGTGTGTGTGTGTGTGTGTGTGTGTGTGTGTGTTGTTATTACAGCAGCACCTGGGAGGCTGATGTTGCTGATAAATATTTGATGAGAGAATGGATCCTCTACTCTGTGAGCAGGTCGAGTACAGTAGTACATACACACACACACACACACACAGAAAACACATACAGAAGATTCTGTTTTCTAAGAGCAGCGTGAGTACAGTAGCTATACCGTTTCACATATAGAATAGATGATATTAGACTATACCACACACAGCCTACACACACCTACACACCAGGCAGGTGCCGATGAAGGTGATATAAGACTATGACACACACTCACACACTCACACACACCTACTCAGTGGGTAGGTGCCAGTGAAAGTGATGTCAGAGTATAACTGCCAGATGAAAGGCACACCAGAAAGTGATACTGTTTTTTGGCATGGTCTATGCATGTGGCTCAACTCATATGTACACAATCAACACTCACATGGTGGACAGTGTTGGATAATACATTTCAGAAATGGAAATCCTTAGGGGACCAGAGAGGGTACAATTCAGGAACAAATGTCAAGTAACAATAGAATGTTCTCTCGTATGTATGGTAGTTTCAGTTAGATTTGTGTCCCATCATTATCCTCATCAACCATATTCGGTTTGATTACTCTAATGCACTGTGAATTGTTCAAGCTTTTGAATCACCTCATTCTTAGATATTCATCATGTAACTATAATAACTATGGAGTACCTGAGAACCTTATACCCATCAACATTTTGTTTTAGTAAACAGCAGTGTTGGCAACGACCTGGTAGTGAGAGGCAGACCAAAGGGGGGGTAGCAGTCCTGAGGTAGCCTAAAACCTTAGGCAGCTTCTTTGACACCTCTTCAATGACTGTGTATACAGCCTGTGTTGAGTCTAGACCTAACCACTGAGCTACGGGTGACTCCTGTCCATCTCCTCAGAATCCAGCTACAACAATCAACACACCACAACTGAGCCTGCTCTTTCAAACATTACACTCCAAACAGAGTAAATCCAGTAGTACTCATGTTAGTGCATGTACTGTAACTGTAGCGTACGGTCTTGAATGAATGTACAGCTGAGAACACGGTTAGTTCTACTGCTGTGGTACGGTACCAGTGGCAGTAGAAGTAGAATTAGTAGTAGTAATACTAAATCCTGCTCCTCCTTCTAAACAGCTGGAGCAGAAGCAGCAGTACACAGCATCCTCAGGCATCTTATGCCCCATGCATTTGCTCTATCCCTCTCCTCTCCTCTCCTGCCAGAGATCACTGCTGATTTCATTGTGTGGGCGGGAGGAGATTAGGGGGCGGAGGGAGAGATGGTTGAGAGGAGGTGATGCCAGGAGGATGCTGGCCCTTTAAGACTATTTTTAGTATGGCAATTGGAATTGGTCACTGGTCAGGAAAACAGGCATTAGGGATGGCATGAGACTGGCATAGAAAACAGACATATAGGGATGGCATGAGACTGGCATAGAAAACAGGCATTAGGGATGGCATGAGACTGGCATAGAAAACAGACATATACGGGTGATATGAGACTGGAATAGAAAACAGACATATACGGGTGATATGAGACTGGCATAGAAAACAGACATATAGGGATGGCATGAGACTGGCATAGAAAACAGACATATACGGGTGATATGAGACTGGAATAGAAAACAGACATATACGGGTGATATGAGACTGGCATAGAAAACAGACATATAGGGATGGCATGAGACTGGCATAGAAAACAGACATATACGGGTGATATGAGACTGGAATAGAAAACAGACATATACGGGTGATATGAGACTGGCATAGAAAACAGACATATAGGGATGGCATGAGACTGGCATAGAAAACAGACATATACGGGTGATATGAGACTGGCATAGAAAACAGACATATACGGGTGATATGAGACTGGCATAGAAAACAGACATATATTGGTGATATGAGACTGGAATAGAAAACAGGCATTAGGGATGGCATGAGACTGGCATAGAAAACAGACATATACGGGTGATATGAGACTGGAATAGAAAACAGACATATAGGGATGGCATGAGACTGGCATAGAAAACAGACATATACGGGTGATATGAGACTGGCATAGAAAACAGACATATATTGGTGATATGAGACTGGCATAGAAAACAGACATATACGGGTGATATGAGACTGGCATAGAAAACAGACATATAGGGGTGATATGAGACTGGCATAGAAAACAGACATATAGGGATGGCATGAGACTGGCATAGAAAACAGACATATACGGGTGATATGAGACTGGCATAGAAAACAGACATATAGGGGTGATATGAGACTGGCATAGAAAACAGACATATAGGGATGGCATGAGACTGGCATAGAAAACAGACATATATGGGTGATATGAGACTGGCATAGAAAACAGACATATAGGGGTGATATGAGACTGGCATAGAAAACAGACATATACGGGTGATATGAGACTGGCATAGAAAACAGACATATAGGGATGATATGAGACTGGCATAGAAAACAGACATATACGGGTGATATGAGACTGGCATAGAAAACAGACATATAGGGATGATATGAGACTGGCATAGAAAACAGACATATACGGGTGATATGAGACTGGCATAGAAAACAGACATATAGGGATGGCATGAGACTGGCATAGAAAACAGACATATACGGGTGATATGAGACTGGCATAGAAAACAGACATATATGGGTGATATGAGACTGGCATAGAAAACAGACATATAGGGATGGCATGAGACTGGCATAGAAAACAGACATATACGGGTGATATGAGACTGGCATAGAAAACAGACATATAGGGGTGATATGAGACTGGCATAGAAAACAGACATATACGGGTGATATGAGACTGGCATAGAAAACAGACATATAGGGATGATATGAGACTGGCATAGAAAACAGACATATACGGGTGATATGAGACTGGCATAGAAAACAGACATATAGGGATGATATGAGACTGGCATAGAAAACAGACATATACGAGTGATATGAGACTGGCATAGAAAACAGACATATAGGGATGATATGAGACTGGCATAGAAAACAGACATATAGGGGTGATATGAGACTGACATAGAAAACAGACATATAGGGGTGATATGAGACTGGCATAGAAAACAGACATATAGGGGTGATATGAGACTGGCATAGAAAACAGACATATAGGGGTGATATGAGACTGGCACATAAAACAGGCATTAGGGATGGCATGGGGCTGGCATAGAAAACAGACATATAGTGGTGATATGAGACTGGCATAGAAAACAGACATATAGGGGTGCTATGAGACTGGCATAGAAAACAGACATATAGGGATGATATGAGACTGGCATTGAAAACAGACATATAGTGGTGATATGAGACTGGCATAGAACATAGACATATATGGATGATATGAGACTGGCACATAAAACAGGCATTAGGGATGGCATGAGGCTGGCATAGAAAACAGACATATATGGATGATATGAGACTGGCACATAAAACAGGCATTAGGGATGATAAGATATTGTCACATAAAACAGGCATTAGGGATGGCATGAGGCTGGCATAGAAAACAGACATATAGGGATAACTAGCAGCCTCCTAACAGCGAAGTAGATGGATAGCAAGAAGAGAGAGGCCACTGGTACAGTGGCAAAGCCTAATTTGATTGGTATGGTGGTCCTCTTAACTCTTAAACAAGAACAAGCAGAGAAACTCTATACCACAACCATTTAGTTTTACAATAATTTGTTAAAGACATGGTATCAGTCAAGAATGAAAAAAGGAAAATATTATACCACAATAGAATCATGCATAACTCACCTTTACTTTAGCAAATAAATGTATAGTTTTAGATTTGAGTCATTTAATAGACGCTCATATCCATAGCGACTTACAGGAGCAATTAAGGTTAAGTACCTTGCTCAAGGGCACATCTACAGATTTTTCTCCTAGTCGACATTTCTATAACTGTTCCAATGCTCTTAAGCGACAATATATTTCTTTCTGAAACAATGCCGGAGGAAGAGTTACGGAGGTGAGCGGTCCAATACTGTCCAATACAATGAGCAACCTGTTCCAAAATACATTCCTGGAAGTTGTAGAGTGTATTTTATTAATATTCCCAGCATATTCATTATATATTCATGCTGTCAGTAGAAACCGGTCAGTGGCCCCACCTGGTCTGAGTATTGTGGTCTCTTCAGGGCAGATATGTAAATTTAATGATGCTGGCAAAGTGTGTGAGATCAAGTTACTGTATTGATTACACAGTGAACCTGCTCTGCTCTATCAGAGACTCAGCAACACATAGACCCAGAGAGACAGGCAAGGAGCAGCACTAGTAGCAGGTAGCAGCTCCCTGTATGTTACAGCACCACGCCACTCAGCTCCAGGGAAAGACATGCCTGGCAAAAATTGCTTTTCCTTTCTGAAAACCAAGCATCGGAGGTAAGATACGTTAACATAAGTTTTATGGTCTTTTGACAGAATTGTGGTTAGCACCAACAACAAGTGCATTACACAACACAGAATCAATACACAACAGGTGGCTATTCAACTATTATTAGTAAATGGGTCATTCAGAATTTAATCAACAAGAAGAAAGTGCATGTTTTAAACAACTTAATCTCACTAGGTCACATGATGCACTGCTGTCAAATAGTGTTTTGCTAGGTGGAGGTTGCAGTCTGACTTGCTGTTAGAAATGCCGTATAGTTAATGATGATAATCAGCCTAATCAGCAGACAGGCTTTAATTAAAATGAGAGAGTGATAAGTACTTCTGAGGATACAGCTGTGTGTGAAAGACAGAGGGATGGGGAGAGAGATAAATGGAGAGACACAGAGAGGGAGGGAGAGAGTGAGAGGGGAGAGAGAGACAGAGAGAGAGAGAGAGACAGAGACACAGAGAGAGACACAGAGAGAGAGAGACATCTTTGCCCTGCAGAAACATCTCTGTGCATCATGCTTGAGTGAGCAGTGAGACATTGTTAGTGTAGGCCGGGCTTTGGATCACAGAGGCTGTTTGTCAGAGGCGTGCCCCCATGTCCACAACAGACTGTGGTGGCTCTAAAATGGCAGCCAGGTTTAGTTTTATTAGTTTTCATTTTATTTATTCACACAAAAAAAGACAAATGAAGACAAACATTGAAGATACAAACATGTTAAAAGGTGTGCAGGTGAGGTTGGGAATCCTAGAGGGGCTTATATGAAAACCATGAAAAAAAATATATATATACAAAAAGATTGTTGAATCAAAAAAAACAAAGCATACTAATTACAATTGGACATGATAAACTCAGTGTTCAAAAAACACAGTGTGTGTGTGTGTGTGTGTGTGTGTGTGTGTGTGTGTGTGTGTGTGTGTGTGTGTGTGTGTGTGTGTGTGTGTGTGTGTGTGTGTGTGTGTGTGTGTGTGTGTGTGTGTGTGTGTGTGTGTGTGTGTAAGTATGTGTGTGAGTGTTATGCTGCATGTAGGAGTAGTTTGGTTCATCAGGCTGAACCCAGTCTACACTTGGAATTGTTTAGGGAAGGTGATATTTTGACATTGTGAACATAGGGATTCCAGAGTATGGAACCTCTGTGTCTGCTAGAGAACTGACTGCGTGAGGAGCGGCAGCGGGAAGAGTGAAGGTTATTGGAGTGTCTTGTGTTGTATGCATGGATTTGGGAATTAGCCGGGAAGAATACATTTAAGAGTTTGGTGAGGATGTCTGGAAGGTACGTGTATTCATAGACGAAGGTGCATGTTTGGAGAATATTCATGTTGTAGACGGGCAATATGTTGAGTTTCTTAAACAGAGGCTCAGATGTAACCAAGCAATTAGAGAAAGTGGGAAGTATTGCAAATTACTTTGGATTATGTGTAAATTGTGTTGGTAGAAAGCATACAGTATATACTGGCCCAAACAATGTTGCAGTAGATTAAATATGGGTAGGTATAGGGTTAGGTTTAGGTGTTAGGGAAAATAGGATTGTGAATGAGAATCAATTGTTGGTCCCCAAAACGTCCTCACAGGTAAGTATAGTAGGACATAGTGTGTGTGTGTGTGTGTGTGTGTGTGTGTGTGTGTGTGTGTGTGTGTGTGTGTGTGTGTGTGTGTGTGTGTGTGTGTGTGTGTGTGTGTGTGTGTGTGTGTGTGTGTGTGTGTGTGTGTGTGTGTGTGTGTGTGTGTGTGTGCGTGTGTGCGTGCGTGTGTGAGAGAGAGAACCCAGCTTCCTGCTGATCTCACATCACACATGACACAACATTTATTCACACCCACTCACCACTTGCTCTCCTGTCCACACACATACACAGTCCATCATGCTGAGGGGATTGTGTGTGTGTGTGTGTGTGTGTTTGTGTGAAATCTTTGCTAAATCTCATCCCCTGCTGATAGAGTCAGTGTCGCTGTATTATCTCTCTCATAGCAGATGAGTGGTCTATAAAGGCTGGGATCTGGTTTGCCCTTTGGTGCCGCTGCTCTTTCCCACTGGTCGAGGTGCCATAAACTTGCTCTAAGCTTCAGTACAGCCTAGGTAGTCAGGGTGCCAGATACTGCTCCTAGCTTCAGAATAGCTAGTGTTTGTTTAGGACTTCCTATCACTACCATGGGAACATTTCACAAAATTCAATATTTAAAGTGCAGCCTTATGATTTCAGAGGCTGCTTGTTTAGTGTAATACACTAATAAAAGAAGACTGATGTCCTAGTCTGAGCTTTACCTTCCTTTTAGTAGCTCCAATTGGGCAGAAAGAAAGAGAGAGAGAGAGAGAGAGAGAGAGAGAGAGAGAGAGAGAGAGAGAGAGAGAGAGAGAGAGAGAGAGAGAGAGAGAGAGAGAGGAGAAGGCAGTCTGTCATCCACAGCCCATCACAGTGACACTGGGCCAGCGAGGATAGCCCAGCCTGTCTCATCTCATCACATCTGCACAGGAAGAAAAACTCATCTGGGAAAGGTGCCAGCGTGCCTGGGTATGTGCTGTGGAGAAGGAGAGGAGAGAGAGTCTATACTGGAGGAGCTGTATTGTCTGTAGTGCTGTGGCCCTGTGGGTGTTCTCTCTTCTTAATGTATCTTCTCCTCCTATTACAGGATGTTTCTGTCTGCTGAAGAGCCATGTCTCTCACCTAAGACCCAGGAGGAATGGCCTATTTTTACCATTGAAAAAAGACAAAAGCAATTGGTCACAGAAATAGAGGTAGAGTCTAAATAAGTTGTATTGTGGGCCTTTGGGTGTTCTACTTCTCTTGTACTTGATGCTTGTGTGAATGTGATGATGGGCCCAGAGATGGCCATATCACGCGCGCAATGAGTACATAGCACGGTCTCCATACAAACGTTCTCACTGCATTGCCAAAGAGGGTCAGACAGTCACTGTTAATGTGTGTACTTTAAGCCCCACATTGAAAACATGTTGTTGGGTGTTTTGCAGCGTTTGTGGCTGCTAATGTCTAGTTGCTAAGGCCTACATGACGTGATTTTGCAAAAGTTGTTTGCGATTACTCGGACAGGAGGTCGTGTCCAAACAGGCCATGATTTGGCAACACTTACCAGCCATTATGTACAGTTGAAGTCGGAAGTTTAGGTTGGAGTCATTAAAACTCATTTTTCAACCAGTCCACAAATTTCTTGTTAACATACTATAGTTTTGGCAAGTCGGTTAGGACATCTACTTCGTGCATGACACAGGTAATTCATCCAACAATTGTTTACAGACAGCTTGTTTCACTTATAATTCACTGTATCACAATTCCAGTGGATCAGAAGTTTACATACACTAAGTTGACTGGGCCTTTTAACAGCTTGGAAAATTCCAGAAAATTATGTCATGGCTTTAGAAGCTTCTGATAGGCTTATTTACATAACTTGAGTCAATTGGAGATGTACCTGTGGATGTATTTCAAGGCCTACCTTCAAAATACTAATTGAGTGTATGTAAACTTCTGACCCACTGGGAATGTGATGAAAGAAATAAAAGCTGATTTAAATGATTAACTCTACTATTATTCTGACATTTCACATTCTTAAAATAAAGTGGTGATCCTAACTGACCTAAAACAGGGAATTTTTACTAGGATTAAATATCAGGAATTGTGAAAAACTGAGTTTAAATGTATTTGGCTAAGGTGTATGTAAACTTCCGACTTCAACTGTAGCCCCTTACAGTAACGTTGTTGTCTATATTTCACACCATCAAGCAGCACACTTACACACACACACTCACACTTACACATACAGTGCCTACCTGCAGACAGTGGTGAGGGATAGCTAATGTTATAGATCTGTCATTTGGGCCTCTGTAGTGCTGATAATATGTATCAGACATAAGCCATGAGAGAGCCTTCAGAAAGCCAATGGGACGAATGGCCATCTCACTTTGAGCGATTACCTGAATTCCATTGTGTGTGTATCTGTGGGTGTGTATGTTTGTGTGTGTGTGTGAGAGAGAGAGATAACTTGAGAGAGGCTGAGAGCAACAGCGTGAGAGAGATAATGAAGAAGAGATTTGTCATGGTTCATCAGCATTTAGTGTCAACCTGAAGGTGAAGTGGTGAAGGCCATATCTTAGGACTGTCCACTGGGTGCTGTTGACCTTGGGGATTAGAATCAACATACACACAACCTACTCAATCTAGGTTTCAAAGGTCTTTTATAAGAGCCGAAGCCTTATATAATGTCATTATCTCCCTGACCAAAAGGCCAAATCCGAGAGATAATAGGCCAAACATGATGCATTTCTATTTTTATCGCATTCATGAAAGAAACCAAATCACTTTGATGAGTAATGCAAACATATGATATGTGATACACGTGGGGATCGTCATCGTTTATATGTTACTGCCGGATAAATCTCCTTGTCCCTTTAATTTAAATTTTCCTTCGTGATGTATCGTGACCACCTGGCTGTCAGACGGTGGCGCATGCGCAGTGTTCAGGAAGGCAGAATCAGTGGATGCTGTAGACTCGCGCCGCTCTTTGCCCTCCATCCCTCCGCAGCCAGCCTGTCAGACCACAGAAACCGACAAAGAGGAGCCTACTGGAGGAGGGCTGAGTCAAGATGGGGAGAGACATCTGGCACGTGAGAGCCAAAGCCACGAAAGGTAGCATTTGCGTCGTCTTTTTCAGAGAACCGTGTGCTGTACACATCTGTTTGACATTGTGACCGCGGAGGTTGAATGATGCTGGGCTGGGAAAGGGGAGGGGGGATACTGTACTGGATTATCCGCGGGGGATATCTCTGATGGCAGGTGGTTTCTCTCTGGTGTCCGCAGGATGATGGCGTTTCCGACCCATTTTATAGGGTATAGTTTTTACGAGATTGGGGCGAATGTCAAGGGCGCACCGAGCGAGAAACTGATGAGCAAATGGGTTACTTCATCTCACGACCGCGATGATCCTTGGTTTCAGAGCTGTCATATTTGAGGTATGGTGGTGAACCAGTATCTGTGGGCTAGAGACGTCTCTCAACACCCAGAAAGCTCCAATTCAAGTCCCATTCACCAGCTCTTCAAGCATTATAATATCAAAATACGTTCGTCGATCACCAAATATAGAGTTTTGCTGAGCAACTATCATCATTTACTCCCGTTATAGCCATTATGTACTTCTAAAAAAGGTCTAAATTAAAACTGACAAGCAACCGAAAAAATGCCGGCACCTCCAATATATTGAGCTGTTGAGGACTTCCGACCTGTGCATGGCAGAGGTGCGAAGATGATTTTTTCGGTTGCTTATACATTTTCATTTGTATATTTTTTGGAAGTACATTCCAGCCGTAACGTGAGTAAATGAAGATAGTTGCTAAGCGAAACTTCATATTTGGTGTTTAACGAACGTATTTTGATATCATAACGCTTGCAGAGCTGGTGAATTTGAATCAGCTTTCTGTGCGTTAGAGAGGTCTCTTAACAGACATATAGTGGGTTCAGTCTGGAGGTAGCCTCCTGGTTGCCTACTCTACTATGCGGATTGCGTTGTGTAGCCTAAAGTAGAGTAGCCGGTAATAGAGCCTGTCTGTTTGTCTGACTGATGCTAATCAAGACCAGACGCAGGGGAGATGGGCTCCTACACATACCCCATACTGACATTGCAATTCTTAACATCATACAAATTCTAATTCGTAACATAGAAAATGGATATTGGACATTCACATATTAATACATACCATATCAAATTTAATTTATCATGTTCATTTGAGTGACCTGGATTTTTGTTTATTATGTTACGTCTAGTTTATGTAACCAGGCTGAAATTAATAATAGGTTATAGCACCAGTTTGGCTAGTTAAGCTTGCATTGGCAACTGCCATCTCTTTACTATAATATTTTCCCCTAGCTAAGTATGGAAATAATATTTCCATATCAGCATTCAGTTCCCATGCACCATTTGCTGTCCCCTTGCCCGGAAGTGTTTCTCCAGAGAGCGCCAGATTGACTGTGTGTGTGTGTGTGTGTGTGTGTGTGTGCAGGGTTGGGTAGGTTACTTTCTAAATGTAATCCGTTATAGTCCAAAATTGTAATCAGAAATGTAATTTGGGGATTTCACAAACTCAGTAATGTATTCAGATTACTTTTAGTTACCTTTTGATTACTTTCCCCTTAAGAGGCGTTAGTTTAATTTTTATTTTCTTTATTTTTTATTTTACCCTTATTTTACCAGGTAAGTTGACTGAGAACACATTCTCATTTACAGCAACGTCCTGGGGAATAGTTACAGGGGAGAGGAGGGGGGAATGAATGAGCCATCAAGACAAAAAGGATCCATCAAACGCATTTGGTGTGTAATCATACACACTAAAAACGAATTGTTCTTTTTTTGAAAGTTCTATAAAGAACCATGCTCATAAGGTTCTCAATGGAACCTGTATGGTGCTATAAAGATCCCTTCTCCAAGGTTCTATAATGAACCATTACAAAAGGTTCTATATAGCACCAAAAAGGGTTCCACTATTGTTACAACTCTTTTTGGGGCTATATAGAACCCTTTTTATGGTTCTTTATAGAACCTTTATGGAGAATGGTTCTATAAAAAACTTTTCTCATTCTCAAAGTTTATTTGTACAACCATACAGGGTTTTTATTGTGGTTTAATAGCCATATTATATTGTTAGAATTCCATAGGTTTGATTATTTTGTTTATTTTTAAGTTGAATCAGGTGTGCTAGCTTTGGAACGGCTGGGGGTCCCTGATGAGAGAATTGAGAACTACTGACTTGCCATACGTGAGTCTTTCACAAGACACCATCACTGGCTATAGTCGTATATGTATATATAACATGTAATAGCATACCACAGCAGATTAGATCAACTGGAATGTCACTCACTCACAGTTGCACAATAAGGGCTGTGAACAAACCATTCCCAGAAATATTTGAATGAGCCGCTTACCCCTACATTTTAATTATCACTAAAATATATTTTATATTATTTTACTAGGCAAGTCAGTTAAGAACAAATTCTTATTTACAATGACTGCCTAGGAACAGTGGGTTAACCGCCTTGTTCAGGGGAAGAACAACAGATTTTTTTCAGCTCAAGAATTCGATCCAGCAAACTTTAGTTTACTGGCTCAACACTCTAACCACTAGGCTACCTGCCACCCCAAGGCTACCTGCCACCCCAAGGCTACCTGCCACCCCAAGGCTACCTTCCACCCCAAGGCTACCTGCCACCCAAAGGCTACCTGCCACCCCAAGGCTACCTGCCACCCCAAGGCTACCTGCCACCCCAAGGCTACCTGCCACCCAAAGGCTACCTGCCACCCAAAGGCTACCTGCCACCCAAAGGCTACCTGCCACCCAAAGGAAAGAACTCCCAAAAAACTTTGAAGGGCTCAAAGGGTTATTTGGGTCTGTATGGTTCTGCACAGAACCATCACACTTCACAAAGAACCCCTGAGGAAGCACCATTTTTGTGTGTGTAGTGGTCTCTGACTTGTGGTTTGACTTGCTCAAGTGAAACAAACTTAAACTAGCGCCTTTTTTCAATGCTGAATAGAATGTCATTGAGTAAACAGAAAGGTGTCATAATGTATTTTTTCTCAAACATGATTTGTGAATTTAAAAGTAATCCAATAAGTAATCAAAGTATGTGTAATCTAATTGCAATATTTTAGATGGTAATGTAACGGAATAGTTATTTTTTTGGGTAATAAGATTACATGTAATCCGTTACTCCCAAACCCTGAATGTGAGTGTGTGTGTGTGTGTGTGTGTGTGTACTCGGATCTCCTCTACAATAATACTGTATTTTGGGTGAAAGTATTTATTCCACATTTGATGGGGCTATAAAGGGCACACATTTTTAAGCCTATGGGGAATGTGCTATATTTCTGTCTATATGAATGTGGTTATAACCTTAGAACTTGGATTTGGCTATGCCTTGTATGAAACTGTGATCAATAGCCGTGGCTCTGTGCTGCTGTCCATGGTGCTGAAAGCCTAAAAACAAAAGCCTAAAAACAACAATGGAGACACAATCAATAATGCCTTAGCTGAATGCACGCAACATTTTAAAGTGTAAATTATCATTGTTTTGAGCCGAGATATTTTACATCCGTGTGCCACAACAAGTATGTCAATGATATATATAAACCCAGGATTGCGTATGCTATGTATTGGCCAATAAAAGGCTTTGTAGCCACCGGTCGGCCATATTGGAACTCCCCAGAAGGAGCAGTCCTCCATAGGAAGTATTTCAATTCAATGTTTCAAGGAAAGAATTGCATACAGTGGGGAGAACAAGTATTTGATACACTGCCGATTTTGCAGGTTTTCCCACTTACAAAGCATGTAGAGGTATGTCATTTTTATCATAGGTAAACTTCAACTGTGAGAGACGGAATCTAAAACAAAAATCCAGAAAATCACATTGTATGATTTTTAAGTAATTCATTTGCATTTTATTGCATGACATTAGCATTTGATACATCAGAAAAGCAGAACTTAATATTTGGTACAGAAACCTTTGTTTGCAATTGCAGAGATCATACGTTTCCTGTAGTTCTTGACCAGGTTTGCACACACTGCAGCAGGGATTTTGGCCCACTCCTCCATACAGACCTTCTTCAGATCCTTCCGGTTTCGGGGCTGTCGCTGGTCAATATGGACTTTCAGCTCCCTCCAAAGATTTTCTATTGGGTTCAGGTCTGGAGACTGTCTAGGCCACTCCAGGACCTTGAGATGCTTCTTACGGAGCCACTCCTTAGTTGCCCTGGCTGTGTGTTTCGGGTCGTTGTCATGCTGGAAGACCCAGCCACGACCCATCTTCAATGCTCTTACTGAGGGAAGGAGGTTGTTGGCCAAGATCTCGCGATACATGGCCCCATCCATCATCCCCTCAATATGGTGCAGTCGTCCTGTCCCGTTTGCAGAAAAGCATCCCCAAAGAAGGATGTTTCCACCTCCATGCTTCACGGTTGGGATGGTGTTCTTGGGGTTGTACTCATCCTTCTTGTTCCTCCAAACACGGCGAGTGGAGTTTAGACCAAAAAGCTCTATTTTTGTCTCATCAGACCACATTACCTTCTCCCATTCCTCCTCTGGATCATCCAGATGGTCATTGGCAAATGAGGCCTGGACATGCGCTGGACATGCGCTGGCTTAAGCAAGGGGACCTTGCGTGCACTGCAGGATTTTAATCCATGTTGGCGTAGTGTGTTACTAATGGTTTTCTTTGAGACTGTGGTCCCAGCTCTCTTCAGGTCATTGACCAGGTCCTGCCGTGTAGTTCTGGGCTGACCCCTCACCTTCCTCATGATCATTGATGCTCCATGAGGTGAGATCTTGCATGGAGCCCCAGACCGATGGTGATTGACAGTCATCTTGAACTTCTTCCATTTTCTAATAACTGCGCCAACAGTTGTTGCCTTCTCACCAAGCTGCTTGCCTATTGTCCTGTAGCCCATCCCAGCCTTGTGCAGGTCTACAATTATATCCCTGATGTCCTTACACAGCTCTCTGGTCTTGGCCATTGTGGAGAGGTTGGAGTCTGTTTGATTGAGTGTGTGGACAGGTGTATTTTATACAGGTAACGAGTTCAAAAAGGTTCAGTTAAATACAGGTAATGAGTGGAAAACAGGAGGGCTTCTTAACCTGTAGTGACACCCCATCCCGTGAACGGGACCGTTGTCATCATCTGACACTAATTAGCATAACGCAACGGACATAAATCTTCCTAGAAAATCTTCCTATTCATGAAAATCACAAGTGAAATATATTGGAACACAGCTTTTCTCTTTGTTAATCACCCTGTCATCTCAGATTTTCAAAATATGCTTTACAGCCAACGCTAGACAAGCATTTGTGTAAGTTTATCATAGCCTAGCATAGCATTATGCCTTGCTAGCAGCAGGCAACCTTGTCACGGAAATCAGAAAAGCAATTGAAATTGTGTACCTTTGATGAACTTTGGATATTTTCACTCAGGTAGACAGCCAAATTTTTTTCCCAAAAGATTATTTTGTAGGCGAAATAGCTCTGTTTGTTCTTCACGTTTGGCTGAGAAATCGCCCTGAAATTGCGGTCACCACAACGCCGAAAAAGATTCCAAATTAGCTCCATAATATCGACAGAAACATGGCAAACGTTGTTTAGAATCCATCCTCAAGGTGTTTTTCTAATATCTATTCGATAATATATCCGTCGGGACAATTAGTTTTTCAGTAGGACCGATTGGAGTAATGGCTACCTCTGTATTTTACGCGAGAATCTCTCTCGGAGCCACCATGTGACCACTTACGCAATGTGGCCGCCTACGGCTATTCTTCTACAGAAATGTGTAAAACTACGTCACAATGCTGTAGACACCTTGGGGAATACGTAGAAAGCGTAAGCTTGTTGATGGTACATTCACAGCTGAATAGGGGGTCATTGGAACGCAGCGCTTTCAAAACCTGTTGTAGTGGGGACAGTAACATTAGTACATTCTAAATATGATACTTTTCATATATTTTTTCATTTTATATTTTTATGTTTAGCTGACATAATAACATTTTAAAGTATGCATTAAGGTGTCTGTAATATAATAAACATGGCAAAAAGAAGTGTAGACATCAATAAATACATTTCTATAGCTTCCAAAATAGCTTTGCCACTGGTGGGGAAGTGCCAAGATGGAGGCGTGGTGGCTTCTAAACACAAATCTAGTAGTATATATATGTTAGTAATCTAGTAGTGTATATATAAATAATTTATTCATATCCATTATGTAATTATTTAAAATAACAGTTCATAAGACATGTTGTGGATAACATGTTTGCAAAATAACTCATAGGCATGCTGTTGTCGTGATGTGACTTTCATTAATCTGATGACTGTTATTTATCGAATCAACTAACTATATTTAATTGTTACCTGATTAAATTAATAATGTAACAATTAACTCATTAGGAATTTGGGGCACTACGAAATAAGTTGTTTAACAAATTACCATCTCCCGAATTAAACTCTAAAGATATATAAGATATATATGTTATATATCGATAACAGTCACTTATTAATCATTACCTCATATCAGTCTCATTCTGCAAGTCGCAGACTTCTGGAATCCCCAAGAACACCAGCCTTTTCTGATTATTCAGTTCTACACAAATGTATTTAATAATTTATTTACTGATAAGATATGACAGCTTGTTACACATGGAGAGGGGGGGTAGATAAAGAGAGGGAGAGACAAACAGAGTCAAACTTATCGTACATTTGGAATTTACCCTCAAAGTAATAATAATACTTTGCTCATGAACCACCGCCCATTTGGGTAAGTAATATAATGTATTTATGTGTAGATGTCTTTGTCCTTTGGCTCTCTGAAACCAATCGATCCTTCTATGGGAAGTTGCTCGATGGGTGTAAGGCTCTTCTTGTCCACCAGAGGTCACAATGTTCTTCTGAGTTGCTCCGGCTGCAGACTGGAAATCTTAAGGTCTTTATCTTCTTCAGCTCACATTGTCCATCTGCTGGTCTGAAGATGTTAAATTTGTAGCGAGTCCTTTTAAGCACTGGTTGGAAAAGCGGTTCCATCACAGTGACACGCTCTTCTGACCGCATTAGGGGCTTAGTTCATATGCAACGGACATGAAAAAATATTATCTCATTAGAAAACCAAAATCACATTCATATCTTAACAAAAATAGTTTCATCATTCTTAATATTGTATTAACATCATATTGGATGGAAACTTGAAAGCTAGAATGTGTTTCTAAGTTACAGTATTTGGCTCATACAGTTTTTAATAACATCACAAAATAATTAACAATATGACATGATTATTCTTTAGGTCCCCACTGACCATTCCTACCATTCCTATCGTAGAAATATTGTTTCAATATTCACTTTGTTTGACATTAGAAAACATTCTCTCTCTCTCTCTCTCTCTCTCTCTCTCTCTCTCTCTCTCTCTCTCTCTATCTCGCTCTAAAATGTTTACATGTTGCATTGACAATCTGTTGCTATAGCCATGTAGCAATTGATTAATATGTATATTTTCTATGCAGGATATGAGGTGTATCAGTATACAGAGAGGGAATAACAAACGGACCTCAGAGGCATTAATGGCATTATGTTCCCTGTTTTCTCATTATTTTCCAATATATGTGTTTACCATCCTCTGCCTGCGTGGGGTAGCATGTGAAATCAGAATATTGTAAATGCATTACAAATATGCTCATATTCCTCTCATTCTTTCTCTATATTTTTCTGTCATGCTCTCTCTCCCTAACCTTCACCCCACCTCTCTTCCATACTCTCTACCTTAACTCTCTCTCTCTCTCTCTCTCTCTCTCTCTCTCTCTCTCTCACATGCTTGTCTCTCTACCTGCCCCCCCTGTCTCCCTCTCTATCGTTTCTGTAGGAAGTCTGGTGTAGAATTTGAACCAGAGGAGAGCCCAGGCAGCAGCAGCAACAGTAGCAGTAGTAGCAGCTACAGCAGTAGTGGGGCGGTAGATGCCCTACCCCCAGCCCCAGTTCCTCCCCAGGCCCCTGCAGGAAAGAAGAGAGAGGACAGCTCCTGCTCTGACTCAGGCAGCTCTGTAGAGTCCAGCGAGGAGGAACCTGCCATGTTCTCTAACTTTTTAAGTGGTGCGAATCCCCTCAGCTCCGTTTCTTCTGCTGTCAGAGGAAGTCTGTTTGGGGATAATGCGGAGGGGGACAAACAGAAAGCAGGCACTCAGCAGCCTGGGTCAGGCCCTGGCCCTCGGAAGGCCCCGCAGCAGGGACATAGGAAACAGGACCAGGCACCTCCTAAACAGGGAGGACCCCAGCTCCAGGGGAATGGCCAGGCTGGTCAAGCAGACAAACCTAGCGGGCAGCAAGCCTCCACTAAGGGTGGACCAAAACAGCAAGCCCCTGCTAAGGGTGGACCACAACAGGAAGCCCCTGATAAGGGTGGACCTCAACAGCAAGGACCTCATAAAGGTGGGCCTCAACAGGAAGGACCTGGTAAAGGAAGACTACAACAAGCCCCCCAGCAGCAAGGACCTCCTAAAGCTGGACCACAACAAGATTCCCCTGTGGTAGGGGCTCAACAGCAAGCCCCTGCTAAGGGTGGACCACAACAACAATGGTCACCTAAGGTTGGGGCTCAACAACAAGCTCCTAAGTGTGGACCACAACAGCAAGGTTCGCCTATGTTTGGAGCTCAACAGCAAGCCCCTGCTAAAAGTGGACCCCAACAGCAAGGTTCACATAAAGTTGAGGCTCAACATCAAGCTCTTACTAAAGTTGGACCCCAACAACAAGGTTCACCTAAGATTGGAGCTCAACAGCAAGCCCCTTCTAAGGGTAGACCACAACAGCAAGGGTCCCCTAAGGTTGGAGTTCAGCCTCAAGGGTTCACTAAGAAAGGGACTCAGCAGCAAGGCTCCCCCAGGACTACACCACAGCAGCAGGCTTCTGGTAAACCTGGGACTCAGTCTAATGCTGGACCTATGGCTGGAGCTAAACCCCTGTGTCCAGTGTGTAACACTACTGGACTCAACCTGAACACCAAGGAGCCACCCAACCATAACACCTGCACACAGTGTAAGACTGTCGTCTGCAGCTTGTGTGGCTTCAGTCCTCCTGACTCGGGTGTAAGTAGAGATTAATTCCAGTATATATTTAACATTAGAAACTGAGTGGTTTGACCCTTGAACTATGATTGGCTGAAAGGCATGGTATATCAGACCGTATACCACGGATATTACAAAATGTTTAGTTTAACTGCTGTCATTACTCTGGTAACCAGTTTATAATAGCAATAAGGCTCCTCGAGGGTTTGTGATATGGCCAATATACCAGGCACTCTGCGTTGCACGTAAGAACAGCCCTTAGCCGTGTTATATTGCCCATATACCACACCCCCGGGCCTTATTGCTGAAGTATACAGTACCAGTCAAAAGTTTGGACACACCTACTCAATCAAGGGTTTTTCTTTATTTGGACTATTTTCTACACTGTAGAATAATAGTGAAGACATGAAAACTATGAAAGAACACATATGGAATCATGTAGTAATCAGAAAAGTGTTAAACAAATCAACATATATTTTATATTTGAGATTCTTCAAAGTAGCCACCCTATGCCTTGATGACAGCTTTACACCCTTGGCATCCTCTGTGTTTTTTTCTTTAAAAATAAAGAAAAAACCTTGTTTCCAAACTTTTGACTGGTTGTAACGCTCGTCGTCGGTGGAAGGGAGAGTGGACCAAAGCGCAGCGTGGAAAATGTTAATGATATTTATTTACAAGAAACACTCAAACAAAAATAACAAATCCAAAAACGAAAGCGAACAGTTCTGTCAGGCACAGACACTAAACAGAAAATAACACCCCACAGAACCCAAACAGAAAATCACAACTTATATATGATCCCCAATCAGAGACAACGATAGACAGCTGCCTCTGATTGGGAACCACACTCCGCAAAACAACAAAGAAATAGAAAACATAGATTTTCCCACCCGAGTCACATCCTGACCTAACCAAACATAGAGAATAAATAAGGATCTCTAAGGTCAGGGCGTGACACTGGTACTGTATATTGTTAGTAATTTATCAGTTGTTTAACAGTAGGCCTAATATATTATTTTTGACCTTAGTTCACCTTGTAGCATTTGTACTATGAATCGCATTCTATGTCAAACTATTTACATGTGTTTTTGTACAGTAGAGAATTGAGCATAATTGGGCCAACTGGATTTGATCAGTCAGAATATTGACTTTAGTTACCACTTAGCAGGCTGCTTCAAGAGAGTAATCTGATTTATTGACAGTTCAGTCAGCATGCTCACTACAGTCATTAACATGGTAGGAGGGTAATTGCCTGTAATGTAAAGACGAAGACACAATGTTATTTTAATATTCACATATTTTGAACAATAAATTAAAACCATTATGTACTAGTATGAATTTAAAACAAAAGATAGATCATGAAAAAAAACCTTGATCATGATAATGGTTCACAGATGTGTTTTGTTAAAGAAAATCAGTATATGATGCTAAAACCATGATTTCCATTGCAGGGTAAGGAGTGGCTATGTCTGACCTGCCAGATGCAGAGAGCACTCGGAGGCTCTTACCCACCTGGACCCCCTAAGATGAAGCCCCAGCCTTCACCCAACAAAGCCTCTACATCTCCTGCACCACAGAACAAAGACACTCCAACACCAGACTCCCCTCAGAGGAAACCTGCTACATCAGCAACACAGCCACCCAAGACCGAGGTTGCTAAAGCAGCAGACCCTCAGAAACCTGCCAGCTCAGCTCCTGCTCAGAAGACAATACAGGAGAACCGGAGAACATCAGGGCTTCAGAAACCACCAGAGCAGCCAGGCCAACCTGGGCTTAAGCAGAGTAATGCTACCCGATCCACACAGCAGGAGCCTGGGAAGCCTCAAAGAAGTGGAGCCTCTCCTGCCAAAGCTGTGCCACCAGAGGCCCGGCCCACCAAGCAGGAGTCAGGGGGCTTCTTCGACTTTGGTGGTCCTAAATCTCAGCCTGCCCCCTCAAAGCCTGAAGAGTCAGTGTCTGGGAAGATGTTTGGCTTTGGCTCCTCTATCTTCAGCTCTGCATCCACTTTGATCACCTCAGCTGTTCAGGATGAGCCCCGCTTCACACCCCCAGCTTCCCCCAAGATGTCTGCACCGGTCCAGGCCTCCCCCAAGATGCCCCCTGCAAAGGAGATCAAACCACCTGCTGCTCAGAGAGCAGATGAGAAGAAAGCAGAGCAACCCCAGCAGGCCACGTTTCCCCCATCAGTACAGGCCAAAGCGGACAAACCCCCATCAGAGCCTCCAAAGGGAGCAGCATCCTCCCAACCAGCTCCCAAAGCAGGCCAATCTACCTGTCCACTCTGCAAGATGGAACTCAACAAGGGCTCCAAGGACCCTCCCAACTACAACACCTGCACAGAATGCAAGAACACTGTCTGCAACCTCTGTGGATTTAACCCCATGCCACATGTTACCGAGGTAAGATGGCTGTATCATTTTCACTGCTCTGTGGCTGTAATAATTGATTAATAGTATAACAATATTTTCACATCTACAGTCCTATGCCCTGGCAATGCTGCCATTAACCTATGTAGACCCATTGGTGCTGTGGTGTCACTATAATATCTTAGAAGATACTATTTCACCGCGTCAATATAGTGCAATATAATGCTAGGTAATATTAATTAGCTGCCACCACTTTACTACAAGCTGTTAAATCTTACAATTTGATGCTGACGACTCATTCATTTGTAATTATAAAATCGATCATGCGTTGAGCCAGAGACTGGGTTTCAGAAAGGGTCATGTAAACAGGCCCCACGTCACACTAAGTTCTGATTTCTACACAGTCATTCATGGGTAAGGCCTACATGATCACTGCCACTCAGATGCACTCTGGTGTACATGATGGTTATGAAGCAAGCTATTTTTAGGATGTGATTATCTCTAAGAGAGTTTTAAATGGCTTGCTTAATGAGTCATTCTGTCAAATCTCTCATCATCAATGTTCATTGGAGCAGAGTAAAGCTAGTCTTGCTTCACTGTGTAGAGACGGATGCAAGGCTGTAGCACAATAATCAATCTGGTGAATGCACACAATTATATATTATTTCTCCAGAGGCACTATTCTGACCCAAAGCTTATAACCAAAGCAAGCACACACCTTCAAGTGTAATTCCAGACCACTGTGCTGGGTTCCCCAATGCCTGGCTATGATTGAATCTTATACCTTCGCTGGCATGCTTTGTGATGGTTTCTGATAGAGATGCATTCAGCATAATGGTTTTAGTGAGATATTCACAGCTAAATCCATGCTGGCGCGGTAATGACACGTGTTTGTGATAGGTCGAAAGCTGCTGTAGACAAAGCCTTTTTTATCCCCAGACTGCGCTACACTGTCAGGGAACACCATGTTGGGTGGTGCTCTAAATGGACACTCCGTCTTCTAGGTTATCTGCAGCACAAAAGGACTTGACACTTGACTCTGTAATTCAATGCACACTGTTTGTAGGGTAGATTGGCAAGGACAGTCCAAGGCCAATTGATCTCACGTGATGCCAGTATAGACTCATGATAGTGGTCTACACTAGTAATCTGCAGAATGGAGAGCTTGCTATGTTTGTGAGTAGAATGGGTTGATTATATAGACCCACTACTGTGATTGAGATAATTTAGGTGTTTGATCGCAGGTTAGCATTTTTCATAATGAATCTTGTTCTGGAGGAAGCTCTGCAGCGTGTTCACTAGCTGGCACAGCCACAAAGTCATAAATTCCTTAAATAACCTTAACCCTAACCTTAACTACACTGCTAACCCTAAACTTAAATTAAGACCCAATATCACATTTTTGTTTTCATTAATTTTTATAATATAGACCATTTTTACTTTGCACCTGGCCTATCTAGGTGAAAGTCGCTCATTTCTGCCTTCAGGACAAGACTCATGACAATAAACGTCAACCTGCTGTTTGACCTGACAGTCACTGCAGTACCATAAAGAGAAACAGAATAGTTTTGCCTGTGACTTGGTAAACAGCACATTTCTAAAAAGTGATAAGATCAGTTAGTGTTATCAGTGCTTTATGCAGACCTGTGACTCTCTTACCATCACAGAGGCCTCGTACCATTACAGAGGCCTCGTACCATCACAGAGGCCTCGTACCATCACAGAGGCCTCGTACCATTACAGAGGCCTCGTACCATCACAGAGGCCTCGTACCATCACAGAGGCCTCGTACCATCACAGAGGCCTCGTACCATTACAGAGGCCTCGTACCATCACAGAGGCCTCGTACCATCACAGAGGCCTCGTACCATTACAGGAGGCAGTGGGAGGTAACTTTTCCACAAGTGGCCTTTGGTCTGATAGCCTGCATTATGTGCTTCCCACAGGAGGGCGGTATCACTATCAGAGAGCAGATAAACAGATACAAACACCAAGCTCATGTATGTAGACCTGATGGTCCTCTGACCATTTACAGTATCCCACTGCTGGCTTGCCTTTGAAGCTCAGCATGGTCAGTCCCTGGACGGGAGACCAGATGCAGCTGGAGGTGGTGTTGGAGCACCAGTGGGGGACACACACTTCCCACTGGTCTTAGGAGATCCCAATGCCCCATGGCAGTGATGGGAACATTGCCCTGAGTAGGGTGCCGTCTTTCAGATGGGACGTTAAACGGATATCCTGACTCACTGTGGTCACAAAATAATCTGATGGCACTTATTGTAAGAGTAGGGATGTTAACCCCGGCCACCTAATCACCTCTCATTCCTAATTGGCATATATCACTCCTCACCTCTCCACCTGATAGCTTATGTGTGGTGAGGGTTCTGCCGTTTATTGGTTCCTGTGCATCACCCAGGTGCGTGCTACACATTGGTGGTGGATGAGGTGAGCTTCCCCCTTGCTATGTAAAGCGCTTTGGATGTCTAGAAAAGCAGTATATACAGTGCGTATGGAAAGTATTAAAAAATTGATTAAATAAAAATAATCCTCATCAATCTATACACAATACCCCATAATGACAAAGTGAAAACAGATTTGTATAAATGTTTGCAGATTTACAAAAAATAGAAAACAGAAATACCTTATTTACATAAGTATACAGCCCCTTTGCTATGAGACTCGAATTGAGCTCAGGTGCATCCTGTTTCCATTGATCATCCTTGAGATGTTCCTACAACTTGATTGTAGTCTATCTGTGGGACATTCAATTGATGGGACATGATTTAGAAAGTCACACCCCTGTCTATATAAGGTCTCACAGTTGACAGTGCATGTCAGAGCAAATACCAAGCCATGAGGTTGAAGGAATTGCCGTGGAGCTCAGAAACAGGGTTGTGTTGAGGCACAGATCTGGGGAAGGGTACCAAAAAATGTCTGCAGCATTGAAGGACACAAAGAACACAGTGGCCTCCATCATTCTTAAATGGAAGAAGTTTGGAACCACCAAGACTCTTCCTAGAGCTGTCCTGCCCGACCAAACTGAGCAATCGGGGGAGAAGAGCCTTGGTCAGGGAGGAGACCAAGAACCCGATGGTCACTCTGACAAAGCTCCAGAGTTCCTATGTGGAGATGGGAGAACCTTCCAGAAGGACAACCATCTCTGCAGCACTCTACCAATCAGGCCTTTATGGTAGAGTGTAGCCACACCTCAGTAAAAAGCACTTGACCGCCTGCTTGGAGTTTGCCAAAGACTCTCAGACCATGAGAAACAAGATTCTCTGGTCTGATGAAATCAAGATTGAAATCTTTGGCCTGAAGGCCATGTGTCGCGTCTGGAGTAAACCTGGCACCATCCCTAAGGTGAAGCATGGTGGTGGCAGCAATATGTTGTGGGGATGTTTTTCAGCTACAGGGACTTGTAGACTAGTCAGGATCGAGGGAAAGATGAACGAAGAAAAGTACAGAGAGATTCTTGATGAAAACCTGCTCCAGAGCACTCAGGACCTCAGAGTGGGGCGTAAGTTCTTTTTCCAACAGGACAACAACCCTAAGCACACAGCCAAGACAACGCAAAAGTGGCTTCGGTACAAGTCTCTGAATGTCCTTGAGTGGCTCAGCCAAAGCCAGGACTTGAACCCGATCTAACATCTCTGGAGAGACCAAAAAATTGATTTGCAGCGATGCTCCCCATCCAATTTGAAGGAGCATGAGAATATTGGGAGAAACTCCCCAAATACAGGTGTGTCAAGCTTGTAGCGTCATATCATAGAAGACTCAAGGCTTTAATCACTGCCAATGGTGCTTTAACAAAGTACAGAGGAAAGGATCTGAATACTTCTATAAATGTGATTTTTCAGTTTTTATACATTTGCAAAAAAATGTACAAACCTTTTTTTGGTTTGTTATTATGGGGTATTGTGTTTAGATTGATGAGGGAAAAAAACAATTGTATCCATTTTAGAATACGTCTGTAAGGTAATAAAATGTGAATAAAATCAAGGGGTCTGAAAACCTTTTGCATGTGAAATCAATTATTATTATTGTTACTATTTACAGTAGAGGCCATTGGAATTGTGAGTGCAGGCAGTCAGATATGTAGGACACATTACCGACCTGGAAGGATTTTGACCTCATCCCGTCAGTAGAGGATGCCTGGTTATTCTTTAAAAGGGCTTTCCTCACCATCTTAAATAAGCATGTCCCATGAAAAAAATGTAGAACTAAGAACAGATATAGCCTTTGGTTCACCCCAGACTTGACTGCCCTTGACCAGCACAAAAACATCCTGTGGCGTACTGTATTAGCATCGAAAGCCCCCGCGATATGCAACTTTTCAGGGAAGTTAGGAACCAGGAAGTTAGGAAATATACACAGTCAGTTAGGAAAGCAAAGGCTAGCTTTCTCAAACAGACATTTGCATCCTGTAGCACAAATTCCCAAATGTTTTGGGACATTGTAAAGTCCATGGAGAATAAGAGCACCTCCTCCCAGTGGCCCACTGCACTGAGGCTAGGAAACACTGTCACCACCGGTAAATCTACGATAATCGAGAATTTTAATAAGCATTTTTCTACGGCTGGCCATTCTTTCCACCTGTCTACCCCCCCCCCCCCCCCACACACACTTCTCCTTCACCCAAGTCGAGTTAGCTGATGTTCTGAAATCTGGACCCCTACAAATCAGATGGGCTAGACAATCTGGACCCTCTCTTTCTAAAATTAGCCACTGCATTTGTTGCAACTCCTATTACTAGCCTGTCCAACCTCTCTTTCATATTGTCTGAGATCCCTAAAGATTGGAAAGCTGCCGCGGTCATCCTCCTCTTCAAAGGGGGAGACACTCTAGACCCAAACTGTTACAGACCTATATCTATCCTACCCTGCCTTTCTAAAGTCTTTGAAAGCCAAGTTAACAAACAGATCACTGACCATTTCGAATCCCACCGTACCTTCTCCGCTATGCAATCTGGTTTCCGAGCTTGTTATGGGTGCACCTCAGCCACGCTCAAGGTCCTAAACGACATCATGTCCGCCATCGATAAAAGACAGTACTATGCAACCGTCTTCATCGACCTGGCCAAGGCTTTCGACTCTGTCAATCACCCCATTCTTATCGGCAGACTCAACAGCCTTGGTGTCTCAAATGACTGCCTCACCTGGTTCACCAACTACATATCAGATAGAGTTCAGTGTGTCAAATTGGAGGGCCTGTTGTCTGGACCTCTGGCAGTCTCTATGGAGGTGCCACAGGGTTCAAATCTCGGGCCGACTCTTTTCTCTGTATATATCAATGATGTCGCTCTTGCTGCTGGTGATTCTCTGATCCACCTCCACGCAGACGACACCATTCTGTATACTTCTGGCCCTTCTTTGGACTCTGTGTTAACATACCTCCAGACGAGCTTCAATGCCATACAACACTCTTTCAGTGGCCTCCAACTGTTCATAAATGCAAGGTAAACTAAATGCATGGTCTTCAACCGATTGCTGCCTGCATCCGACTAGCATCACTACTCTGGACGGTTCTGACTTGTGGACTAGAATATGTGGACAACTACAAATACCTAGGTGTCTGGTTAGACTGTAATCTCTCCTTCCAGACTCACATTAAGCATCTCCAATCCAAATTTAAATCTATAATTGGCTTCCTATTTCGCAACAAAGCCTCCTTCACTCATGCTGCCTAACATACCGTTGTAAAACTGACTATCCTACTGATCCTTGACTTTGGTAATGTCATTTACAAAATAGCCTCGGACACTCTACTCAGCAAATTGGATGCAGTCTATCACAGTGCCATCCGTTTTGTCACCAAAGCCCCATATACTACCCACCACTGCGACCTGTATGCTCTCGTTGGCTGGCCCTCGCTTCATATTCGTCACCAAACCCACTGCCTCCAGGTCATCTATAAGTCTTTGCTAGGTAAAGCCCCGCCTAATCTCAGCTCACTGGTCACCATAGCAGCACTCATAGCACGCGCTCCAGCAGGTATATTTCATCCCCAAAGCCAACTCCTCCTTTGGCCTTTCCTGCCAGGTCTCTGCTGCCAATGACTGGAACGAATTGCAAAAATCACTGAAGCTGGAGACTTATATCTCCCTCACTAACTTTAAGGATCAGCTGTCAGAGCAGCTTACTGATCACTGCACCTGTACACAGCCCATCTGTAAATAGCCCACCTAATTACCTCATCCCCATTTTCTTGTTTAT
This sequence comes from Oncorhynchus kisutch, assembly GCF_002021735.2. NCBI lineage: Eukaryota > Metazoa > Chordata > Actinopteri > Salmoniformes > Salmonidae > Oncorhynchus > Oncorhynchus kisutch. Next base: position 30,047,850 of record NC_034195.2, read on the forward strand.
TTTTGCTCTTTTGCACCACAGTATCTCTACTTCAACATCATCATCTGCACATCTATCACTGCAGTGTTAATGCTAAATTGTAATTATTAGGGAGGAATGGCCTATTGCCTTTCCTCCCTAATTGCACTACATTTGCACACAATGTATATAGATTTTTCTATTGTATTATTGACTGCACATTTGTGTATCCCATATGTAATTCTGTGTTGCTGTTTTTGTCGCACTGCTTTGCTTTATCTTGGCCAGGTCGCAGTTGTAAATGAGAACTTGTTCTCAACTGGCCTTCCTGGTTAAATAAAGGTGAAATACATTTTTAAATTTAAAAAATACATTTTTAGGCTGATGATCAGCTCCCTCCTAAGTGACAGTCAAAGAATTACACTAAGGTATAGCCTCTTGTGTAAACAACATAGAGTATTTACTCTGAATACTATTGGCTAATGGCTACAGTATAATAATATCAATCAATAATTGCTTAATTACCCAAAAAGGTGTATTTAGCGAACATGAAATAATTACGAATATATTTTACACAATGGGTGAATGCTGTCTTCTCTAATAGTTAATTTCATACTTGAATTTCCTTGAGGACACTGACATGAATTTAAACCATCTTAGCTTCAACACAACACAGTAGCAATGTCTTGTTACTGATGTTTAGTGGCAACTAGAATTGAAAATCAGCTTGGGCTCCTCTACAAAGACTTACAACTAACTCATGATGACAGGCACAGAACATAGTGAATGTTTTCATGAAGGTGTTTATCAGCAGAAAGGAGAACTGCTTTTTGTTTACTGATTATGTTGAACATGAAATCAGGTTAATAGATGATATTGAACCATGTAGTATCATGTTATTTGACCATCTTAACACTGTTGTTTTCCTTCAGGTGAAGGAGTGGCTGTGTTTGAACTGCCAGACGAAGAGAATAGAATCCCCAGGACCTCCCATGATGAAACCCAAACCTTCTCCCAACAACGGTTCTGCACCTCAGAGGACCACTGTCCCACCCAGCACACCCCAAAAGAAAGGCACTCCAACACCAGACTCCCCTCAGAGGAAACCTGCTACATCAGCAACACAGCCACCCAAGACAGAGGTTGCTAAAGCAGCAGACCCTCAGAAACCTGCCAGCTCAGCTCCTGCTCAGAAGACAATACAGGAGAACCGGAGAACATCAGGGCTTCAGAAACCACCAGAGCAGCCAGGCCAACCTGGGCTTAAGCAGAGTAATGCTTCCCCATCCACACAGCAGGAGCCTGGGAAGCCTCAGCAACAGCCTCCAAAAAGTGGAGCCTCTCCTGCCAAAGCTGTGCCACCAGAGGCCCAGCCCACCAAGCAGGAGTCAGGGGGCTTCTTCGACTTTGGTGTTCCTAAATCTCAGCCTGCCCCCTCAAAGCCTGAAGAGCCAGTGTCTGGGAAGATGTTTGGCTTTGGCTCCTCTATCTTCAGCTCTGCATCCACTTTGATCACCTCAGCTGTTCAGGATGAGCCCCGCTTCACACCCCCAGCTTCCCCCAAGGTGTCTGCACCGGTCCAGGCCTCTCCCAAGATGCCCCCTGCAAAGGAGATCAAACCACCTGCTGCTCAGAGAGCAGAGGAGAAGAAAGCAGAGCAACCCCAGCAGGCCACATTTCCCCTATCAGTACATGCCAACGTGGACAAACCCCCATCAGAGCCTCCAAAGGGAGCAGCATCCTCCCAACCAGCTCCCAAAGCAGGCCAATCTACCTGTCCACTCTGCAAGGTGGAACTCAACAAGGGCTCCAAGGACCCTCCCAACTACAACACCTGCACGGAATGCAAGAACACTGTCTGCAACCTTTGTGGATTTAACCCAATGCCAAACGTTTCTGAGGTAAAACAACCAGAATCACTTTATTACTGTGTAAATTAATTATGAGTGCTATATTTAGGCAATAAGGCATGGGGGGTGTGGTATATGGCCAATATACCACGGCTAAGGGCTGTTCTTACACACAACACAATGTGGAGTTCCTGGATACAGCCCTTAGCCGTTGTATTTTGGCCATATACCTCAAAACCCCAAGGTGCACCATTGCTATTATAGACCAGTTGCCAATGTAGTTAGAGCAGGTAAAGTAAATGTTTTGTCATACCCATGGTATAAGGTCTGATATACCACAGCTTTCAGGCAATCAGCATTCAGGGCTCGAACCACCCAGTTTATAATATTATTTAGACAAGGCTCTCTCTTTTATAGAAAAGTTCAGATAGATAAATAATCTCTCCACAAATCATCCATAGGAAAATCGTAGTCATTCTGAAATGAAATTGTTATCTGTCAGATTTGAAATGTCTATTCGTTTCCATCAATGTATTTCAGTTCCAGAAATAACTTTTAGACGTTGCACAGTTGTTCTATTCATTACTTGTGTAGTCTCTCCTCATACAAATATGGTAGGAAAAACCAGTGTGGTAAGGTTTTAGCCTGTATGAATAGTTTGGGATTTTAGTATATTTGCATTTACTGACAATTTCTGGCCTTTATAAAAGAGAGACAATGCAAAGTCTCATGTGAAGTCGTTATGACTATTTCATTTCCTGATTTGTTCTTGACCCATATTAATTCTACCAACAGTAGCATGGTACTAGACCTATAGTGAATAGAAGTGGAATTTTTAGATGGTTCCAATAGATCTCTTTTACAATGTGCTTGGTACCTATGCAATACACCAAATACTTAATTTGCAAGTCATGTTAAAGCTCAAAACAGCAAGAATGATGTATCACAGTGTGCTGGACAATTTATGTCCTAGAGAGTAAGGAAAGTGTCTGATGATATCACTGCAGAAACATTTGCTTGTGCCACTTTCCATCATGCGTAGAAAGAGCTGTATAAGAAATGTATCCAATTCTGTATTCCTCTTACAATGTGAAAATGTTTAAGGTGAAGGAGTGGCTGTGCCTGAACTGCCAGATGCAGAGAGCACTAGGAGGAATGGAAGATCCAGAACATCCCATGATGATACCCAAACCTTCACCCAACCAAGTCTCAGCTCCTGCTGCTCCTCGAAAGAAAGACACTCCAACATCATCTGGTCCCAATAAAGTAGCCACTTCACCAGCTTCACCCAAAAAGGAGCCACTGACTCGAACCTCTCAGCCTGTCCCCTCAAAACCTAAAGACTCTGTGTCTGGGAAGATGTTTGGCTTTGGCTCCTCCATCTTTAGCTCTGCATCCACGTTGATCACCTCAGCTGTTCAGGATGAGCCCCGCACCACACCGCCAGCTTCTCCCAAGGTGTCTACAACAGCCCATGCCTCTCCCAAGATGCCCCCTGCAAAGGAGATCAAACCACCTGCTGCTCAGAAATCAGAGGAGAAGAAAGCAGAGCAATCACAGCAGGTCAAGGTTCCCCCATCAGTACAGACCAAAGTGGACAAACCCCCATCAGCGCCTCCAAAGGGAGCAGCATCCTCCCAACCAGCTCCCAAAGCAGGCCAATCTACCTGTCCACTCTGCAAGGTGGAACTCAACAAGGGCTCCAAGGACCCTCCCAACTACAACACCTGCACAGAATGCAAGAACACTGTCTGCAACCTCTGTGGATTTAACCCCATGACACATGGATCAGAGGTAAGAGAACATGACAGTTCAAGTGCACTGCTTTTAGCAAGCAGATGTCCTGCTATCACTTATGGATGCAGCTTTTTAGAAGATTACAAAGTACAGCCTCATGTTCACTGATTTGTTTCTAAATGATGAAATCACAGTAGTCTGTTTTGATGATACACATTAGCTATTTATTCCACAGAACCAGCTTTGTAGAAAATACAAATTATGCAGGCTCTCTCATTTTGCCTGTGTTTACATAACAAAGTTATTTATTAAATGCAAAGCTGCAAGTATGTATAGGCTACTTTAACCAATCTATACCGGTCATAATTTGTATAGATTTTCACACAGATATTGTATTGACTTATTTTTTCCCCAAAAGCATACATGATTATATTTAAACTTTATATAGGCAACCTTAACGTAAGCTACCTTATGCAATGACTGGGTCCTGAAAAATATGCCAACTGTGTAACTTCCTATGTACATATTCAGCCATTTGTAAAGTTAGATTGGCATGAATTGAACTCCAATAGATACCAACAGGAAACCTGAGTATTCAGTATATATCTAACACATCCTTACTATTTCAGGTGAAGGAGTGGCTGTGTCTGAACTGCCAGATGCAGAGAGCTCTTGGAGGAATGGAACCCCCTGGAACTCCCATGATTAAACACTCGATCAGCAAAGTCTTGACACCTGTTGCTCCTCAAAAGAAGGACACTCTCACCCCTGCTGGTGTTCCAAAAGTGGTCACTTCACCAACCTCACTGAAAATGGAGCCAGTGACTCGAGCCTCTCAGCCTGTCCCCTCAAAGCCTGAAGACTCTGTGTCTGGGAAGATGTTTGGCTTTGGCTCCTCCATCTTCAGCTCTGCATCCATGTTGATCACCTCAGATGTTCAAGATGAGTCCCGCACCACACCGCCAGCTTCCCCCAAGGTTTCTGCAGCAGCCCAGGCCTCTCACAAGATGCCCCCTGCAAAGGAGACCAAACCACCTGCTGCTCAGAAAGCAGAGGAGAAGAAAGCAGAGCAACCCCAGCAGGCTAATGTCCCCCCATCAGTACATGCCAAAGTGGACAAACCCCCATCAGCGCCTCCAAAGGGAGCAGCATCCTCCCAACCAGCTCCCAAAGCAGGCCAATCTACCTGTCCACTCTGCAAGGTGGAACTCAACAAGGACTCCAAGGACCCTCCCAACTTCAACACCTGCACCGAATGCAAGAACACTGTCTGCAACCTCTGTGGATTTAACCCTATGCCACACGTTACCGAGGTTAGTGAAAATGCAAGTATTATACTAAGCAGGTAGTAATTTATGTAATTTATTTATTTTACCCCCTTTTTCATGGTATCCAATTGTTAGTAGTCGCTACATTTGTCTCATCGCTACAACTCCCATACGGGCTCAGGAGAGACGAAGGTCGAGAGCCATGCGTCCTCCGAAACACAACCCAACCAAGCCGCACTGCTTCTTAACACAGCGCGCATCCAACCCGGAAGCCAGCCGCACCAATGTGTCGGAGGAAACACTGTGCACCTAGCGACCTGGTCAGCGTGCACTGCGCCCGGCCCGCCACAGGAGTAGCTAGTGCGCGATGAGACAGGGATATCCCTACCGGCCAAACCCTCCCTAACCCGGACAATGCTCGGCCAATTATGCGTCGCCCCGTGGACCTCCCGGTTGCGACAGGTTGCGACAGAGCCTGGGCTCGAACCCAGAGTCTTTGTTGGCAAAGCCAGCACTGCGAAGCAGTACCTTAGACTACCGCGCCACCCGGGAGGCCTTATTTCTGTGCATTTTTGTTTAAATATTTTCAGATATATGCATTGGGCATACGGCCTGTCATTTTCAGTTTTATTATTATATTATATTGTTTAAAAAAATATATACTCTTACTTTTTTCCAGGTGAAGGAATGGCTGTGTCTGAACTGCCAGATGCAGAGAGCACTTGGAGGAATGGAACCCCCAGGACCTCCCATGATGAAACCCCAACCCTTGCCCAGCAAGGTCTCTACACCTGTTGCTCTTCAAAAGGAGGATGCTGCATCTGCTGAATTTCAAAAGGAAAAGGAGACTACCATAACTGCTGCAGATCAGCCGAAGGTCACCCCCACACTCCAAAAAGAGGAGACAACCACACTTGCTGCACCACAAAAGGAGGCTCGATTGCCAGCCTCCTCCAAAATGTCACCACAAAATAAAAATAATCCTGCACCACCAGGTGTGTCCCTTGTGAATGAGGTCCCGATCCCAGCTTTACCTGTCAATAAGACTTCTGCCTTGCTCATCAAGGAGGCACCAACACCTGCCTCAGATCTCACCAAGGAGGAACCAACTCCTGCCTACCCTCTCATCAAGAAGGCACAAACTCCTGCCTCCCCTATCATCAAGGAGGCACAAACTCCTGCCTCAGCTCTCATCAAGGAGGAACAAACTCCTGCCTCTCCTCTCATCAAGGAGGCACCGACTCCTTTTTTACCATTCAAGGAGGTCCGTGCTTCACCTCTCAACAAGGAGGCACCATCAACAGCCTCACCAGCCTCACCCCAAAAGAAGAAGGAACCTCAACTGCCAGGGTCACCAGACAGAAAGGTGTCCCCAAAACCAGATTCAATGCGAGATAAAGAGGCTGATCCATCTGGTTTACCTCTGAAGAATGAAGCCCCACCTTTGGGAGCAGAAGAAACTAAAGAGGTCCAAGCTCCAGCTGCAATACAGAGCAATGAGGCCCCCATTCCAAGTTCATCCAAAACAAAAGACACTCCAACAGTTCACACCCCACTTAAAAACGAGACTTCATCTATTGAGATCTCAATTGAAAACCAGAAACATGCAATTGTTCAAAAGTCAGTGGAGCAATCAGCGACACCTACAACCAAGCTGAACGAGACTGTTCAACCTTTACAGCAGCCAGAAAATCAAATGCCTGCGTGGGAACAGCTGGCTACACAGCCCCTGCCACAAGTACAGCCTCAGGAAACTCCAGAGCCAGACCCTAAAATCACTTCCCCAAAGCAGGAGCCTGGGAAACCAGCCAATCCAGCACCTGCTCAGAAGTCACCACAGATGCCAAGAACATCAGAACTTAAGACACAACCACAACAGCCCAGACTTCCTGGGCGTAGACAGAGTAGTGTCATCTTAGCAACACAGCAACCTCCCAAGCAGGAATCCGGAGGCTTATTTGGCTTTGGTGGTCCCAAATCTCAGTCTACCCCTTCAAAACCTGAAGAATCAGCTTCTCCCAAGGTGTCTGCACCAGCCTCTCCCAAGATGCCACCTACAAAGGAGACAAAACCACTTGCTGTTCAGAATGCAGAAAAGAAAGCAGAGCAACCCCAGCATGCCAAGGTCCCCACATCAGTACAGGCCAAAGTGGACAAACCCCAATCAGAAGCTCAAAAGGGAGCAGCATCCTCCCAACCAGCTCCCAAAGCACACCAGTCCACTTGCCCACTCTGCAAGGTGGAACTCAACATGGGATCCAAGGACCCTTCCAACTACAACACCTGCACTGAATGCAAGAACACTGTTTGCAACGTCTGTGGATTCAACCCCATGCCGAATGTTACAGAGGTAAGAACGTGATTGGTTTCTTACTCTTGATAAAAAGCATGATTAAGAGCTTTTTTTTTTACTAAGTGTCAAATGTATGGCCACTGAGTATATGATATGAATTTTAACAGTATGTTTTTCTTTCAGTTGAATGAGTGGCTTTGTCTGAACTGTCAGATGCAGAGAGCACTAGGAGGAATGGAATCTCCTGGACCTCCCATGATGAAACCCTCGCCAAGCAAAGTCTCCACATCTGCTGCTTCTCAAAAATACACTGTCGGACCTGTTACAACTCGAAATGAGACTCCCACACCAGCTGGTCAACAAAAAGTGGCTCCTACACCAGCCTCACCCAGAAAAGAGCCAGTGACTTCAGCCTCTCAACCCGCTCCCTCAAAGCTGAAAGAGTCAGTGTCTGGGAAGATGTTTGGCTTTGGTTCCTCCATCTTCACCTCTGCATCCACTTTCATCACCTCAACTGTTCAGGATGAGCCCCGCACCACACCGCCAGCTTCTCCCAAGTTTGCTATACCTGTTGGACCTAAACAGAAGGAGACTCCCAGACCTGCTGGTCTCAAACAAGTGGGCCATAAAACAGCCTCACCCAAAAAGGTGTCAATGACTCCTGCTTCAGAGAAAGACAACAAGACCCTAGCACCAGGCTCACCACAGAAGGAGGCATCTCCAGCAATGGCTTCACAGCAGGACCAGAAGCCAGTGGGCAAACCAACTACAACCCTTGTCCAAAAACCTATACAGCAGAAGACTCCACAACAACAAGGCCAGCCTCCTCTGCCCCTAGCAGAGCCTTCGAAGCCTCAGCAACAGCTTCCAAAAGGTGGAGCCTCTAATGCCATACCTGTACCACCACCACAGGCCCAACCCCCCAAGCAGGAGTCAGGAGGCTTCTTTGGCTTTGGTGGTTCTAAATCTCAGCCTGCTCAGTCAAAGCCTGAAGACTCAGTGTCTGGGAAGATGCTTGGCTTTGGCTCCTCTATCTTCAGCTCTGCATCCACTTTGATCACCTCAGCTGTTCAGGATGAGCACCGCACCACACCTCCAGCTTCCCCCAGGGTGTCTATGACTCCTGCTTCAGTGAAAGAGACCCCAGCAGCAGGCTCATCACAGAAGAAGGAGGTATCCCCGACAGTGGTTTGCCAGCAGGACCAGAAGCCAGTGGACAGACTGACGCCAACACTTGTCCAACAACCTCCACAACAGAAGACTCTACAACAACAAGGACAGCCTCCACAGCCCTCAGCAGAGGCACCAAAATCAGAGCATGATATATCAATAGTTGAAGCTGCTGCAGCAGCAGACACTCAAAATCCGGCAAGCCCAGTGCCTGCTCAGAAGGCTCCACTGGAGAACCGGAGAACATCAGAACCTCATAAACCACCACAGCAGCCCAGCCCTGGGCGTAGGGAGAGTAGTGCCTTCCCAGCCACAAAGCAACCCCCCAAGCAGGAATCAGGAGGCTTATTTGGCTTTGGAGGTCCCAAATCTCAGTCTGCCTCCTCAAAGCCTGAAGAGTCAGTGTCTGGGAAGATGTTTGGCTTTGGCTCGTCCATCTTCAGCTCTGCCTCCACTTTGATAACATCAGTTGTTCAGGACGAGCCCCGGACCACACCGCCAGCTTCCCCCAAGATGTCTGCACTGGCCCAGACCTCCCCCAAGATGCCCCCTGCAAAGGAGATCAAACTACCTGCTGCTCAGAAAGCAGAGGAGAAGAAAGCAGCGCATCCCCAGAAGGCCAATGTCCCCCCATCAGTACATGCCAAAGTGGACAAACCCCCATCAGCTCCTCCAAAGGGAGCAGCATCCTCCCAACCAGCACCCAAAGCAGGCCAATCTACCTGTCCACTCTGCAAGGTGGAACTCAACAAGGGCTCCAAGGACCCTCCCAACTACAACACCTGCACAGAATGCAAGAACACTGTCTGCAACCTCTGTGGATTTAACCCCATGCCACATGAAACAGTAAGTAAATAGTATATGTTTCATCAAAGTAGTTAGGCTACTCTAAAATAACTGTTGTGCTTTTTTTTAGAACAATTGGTTAATGATAGTAACTATACATATACAATGTTTATAGTCGCCAGTCTTGTCTTTCATGGGATGTGTAAGAAAGGATAACAAGATGCTTTGATGGAGTTCTTGTTATTAATATTGTCTTTCCTCAAAAAATATCTAATGTTGGTTTATGATCTTCCTGAAAACCAATTGTAATCTGACAGCATTATCTTTGAGTATCTTGGCAAGGTTTTGACATTCATGTTCATCTGCTACTGATCACATTTGACATATTGTTCGGTGCATGACTTTTGTCTGAAGGGGTTTGGAGTACATCGTGGCTCCCATATTCTACAGAATGTAGATGTAACATTCACCGAAACGCATCGGCCCCTGATTCCATGCTCAAGATGCAAGTGCATCAGTCCACGGATCCCAAACCAATCCAAATGTAGCATGCATCGTTCAAAAAATAGGTTCTAAAGTTATGAATTCATGGTTCACGAGTATTTTTTGCTCATATTACATTCTTTCTACCGTCGGAAAATATCTCTTATCTTGTAACAACTGATGCGTCCTCTCTTGTTCAGTGTCGAACTGCATGTAAGTGTGTTGACAGTCATTGATCGACAAGTAAATTTGCATGCCAAACAACCCCAGGCAATGTTAGTAGCCTATTTAAACTGCACACTCTACCCAGCTTTGTTTTGGTTGTTTTACTTTAAACAATCAGTATGGTCATTTTTAGATTTAAACTCAGCAAAAACAGAAACGTCCCTTTTTCAGGACCCTGTCTTTCAAAGATAATTTGTAAAAATCCAAATAACTTCACAGATCTTCATTGTAAAGGGTTTGAACACTGTTTCCCATGCTTGTTCAATGAACCATGAACAATTTATGAACATGCACCTGTGGAACGGTCGTTAATACACTAACAGCTTACAGGCGGTAGGCAATCAAGGTCACCATTATAAAAACTTAGGACACTAAGAGGCCTTTCTACTGACTCTGAAAAACCTCAAAAGAAAGATGCCCAGGGTCCCTGCTCATCTGCGTGAACGTGCCTTAGGCATGCTGCAAGGAGGCATGAGGACTGCAGATGTGGCCAGGGCAATAAATTGCAATGTCCGTACTGTGAGACGCCTAAGACAGTGCTACAGGGAGACAGGACGGAGAGCTGATCATCCTCGCAGTGGCATACCATGTGTAGCAACACCTGCGCAGGATCGGTATATCCTAACATCACACCTGAGGGGCAAGTACAGGATGGCAACAACAACTGCCCGAGTTACACCAGGAACGCACAATCCCTCCGTCAGCGCTCTGACAGTCCTCAATATTCTGAGAGAGGCTGGACTGAGGGCTTGTAGGCGTTTTGTAAGGCAGTTCCTCACCAGACATCATCGGCAACGACGTTGCCTATGGGCACAAACCCAGCGTCGCTGGACCAGACAGGACTGGCAAAAAGTGGTCTTCACTGACGAGTGGCAGTTTTGTCTTACCAGGGGTGATGGTCGGATTTGCGTTTATCGTCGAAGGAACGAGCGTTACACCAAGGCCCGTACTCTGGAGCGGGATCGATTTGGAGGTGAAGGGTCCGTCATGGTTTGGGGCAGTGTGTCACAGCATGATCGGACTGAGCTTGTTGTCATTGCAGGCAATCTCAACGCTGTGCGTTACAGGGAAGACATCCTCCTCCCTCATGTGGTACCCTTCCTGCAGGCTCATCCTGACATGACCCTCCAGCATGACAATGCCTCCAGCCATACTGCTCGTTCTATGCATGATTTCCTGCAAGACAGGAATGTCAGTGTTCTGCCATGGCCAGGAAAGATCCTGGATCTCAATCCCATTGAGCACGTCTGGGAACTGTTGGATCGGAGGGTGAGGGCTAGGGCCATTCCCCCCAGTAATGTCCGGGAACATGCAGGTGCCTTGGTGGAAGAGTGGGGTAACATCTCACAGCAAGAATGGGCAAATCTGGTGCAGTCCATGAGGAGGAGATGCACTGCCGTACTTAATGCAGCTGGTGGCCACACCAGACACTGACTGTTACTATTGATTTTGACCCCCCCTTTTGACCCCCCCGTGCTTCTACACCTGCATTGCTTGCTGTTTGGGGTTTTAGGCTGGGTTTCTGTACAGCACTTTGAGATATCAGCTGATGTACGAAGGGCTATATAAATAAATTTGATTTGATTTGAAATTTGATTTGATTTGATTTGTTCAGGGACACATTATTCCATTTCTGTTAGTCACATGTCTGTGGAACTTGTTCAGTTTATGTCTCAGTTGTTGATTCTTGTTATGTACATACAAATATTTACACATGTTAACTTTGCTGAATATCAACGCAGTTGACAGAGAGGACGTTTCTTTTTTTGCTGAGTTTACATGGTAAAGTTGATAATTTCATAACGAGGCCACCAATCCCTTTTGCAAGACATGCCCTTAGCGTGAGGAGAAGCTCACTCAGTAAAAACTTCCAAAATGGTCAAAACCAACTGGTTTTGAGATGGGGGTGAAATCCATAGTTGTGCTACATATTCATTGGCTTTGCCACAGCAATTATTTTTTTACAGTCAATATTAATACATGACTAGCTCAAACACTTGATCTGCAATAATTCCAAGTTAATCAGTGGGTGATGTTGATTTCAGAACCAAAGTGGAGGGACAAAAAACATATGCTTCATTGCCCTGCTGATAGTGGTAGTGGGGTGGTATATGCCTAGGCTCCCTATGGCTCAGGTCAGATGCCTTCATAGTACATAGAACATACATATACAGAATTTAAAAACACTCGCACGCACACACACACACACATACTCTCCCTCACACACACACACACACACACACACACACACACGGAAAGAGAGGAGTCTGCTTCGACATATCCAGCTCAGAGAGGCCCAGCTCTCCATCAGCAGACAATTTGAATTTAGAATTTAAAATGAATGTGTGTATGCAACAATTGTTAACTCATTGAGTCTTTTCCAGCGAACCCAATTGCATCAAATTGTTTCAAACTAAATTGTATCTCATCGGAGCCCATGTGTCTAGCTAGATACGTATCGAATCGTCTTGAAAGGGAAATATTCACATCCTGAGAATATGCATCAAGCTTTAAAATTAGGTTCACAAACAATGAGAGGAAAAACCATGAGGATTTTAGGTCTATGAAGACACTCTATATAGATGTTGTGATCTAATTAGAGATCTTAAGGAATTGTATTAATACGCTGGGATATAGTTATTCAATTTTTTTAGCATCTTTAGAATTAGAGCATAAGACAGTTGTTTTGTATGTTTGTCACAGGTAGTATGCAGTATTTAAATAGCAACTAAGATGAGATATATTATTATTATTTTTAGTTATTTTTTTATCAACACTGTTCTTTTTTTTCAGGTAAAGGAATGGCTCTGTCTGACCTGCCAGATGCAGAGAGCACTTGGAGCAGTGGAACCCCCAGGACCTCCCATGATGAAATCCCAACCGTTGCCCAGCATAGTCTCTACACCTGTTGCACTTCAAAAGGAGAATGTCACACCTGCTGCATCTCCAAAGCCGACTCCAGCTCCAGCTAAACCCCAGAAGGAGGAGATCCCAGTACCTGCGGCTGGCCAACAAGAGATCACTCCACCCACTGTACCTCAGGAGACACCAATTCCCGCTGGAACCCCAGCACCAAATGCAGACAAAAAGGAGGAGACCCCACCAGTAGGATCCTCACAACATAAACAAGCTTCACCTGCTCTGGCTGAGAAGGAGAATCAAGAACCTATAATTGTACAGAAACCAGTGGACCAACCAATTCCAGCAACACCCAAAACCAGTGGAGCTGCTACACCTGTACAGCAGCCAGAAAAGCAAACTCCTCCACTGCAACAGCCTGCTTCAAAGGCATCACAGCAAGTACAGCCCCAGCAAGCTCCAAAGCCAGACCTCGAAACTGCTCCCCTAAAGGAGCCAATGACTCCTGCTTCAGAGAAAGAGAAGAAGAACCCAGCACCAGGGTCACCACAGAAGGAATTATCTCCAGCAGTGGCTTCACAGCAGGAAAAAACGCCAGTGGACAAATCAACTCCAACCCCTGTCCAACATCCTCCACACCAAGAGACTCCACAACAACAAGAGCAACAACGTCAGCCTCTAACAGCGACACCGAAAGGAGAGCCTGGGAAGCCTCAACAACAGCTTCCAAAAGGTGGAGCCTCTTATGCAAAATCTGTACCACCACCACAGGCCCAGCCCCCCAAGCAGGAGTCAGGAGGCTTCTTTGGCTTTGGTGGTGCTAAATCTCAGCCTGCTCAGTCAAAGCCTGAAGACTCAGTGTCTGGGAAGATGCTTGGCTTTGGCTCCTCTATCTTCAGCTCTGCATCCACTTTGATCACCTCAGCTGTTCAGGATGAGCACCGCACCACACCTCCAGCTTCCCCCAAGGTGTCTATGACTCCTGCTTCAGTGAAAGAGACCCCAGCAGCAGGCTCGTCACAGAAGAAGGAGGTATCCCCGACAGTGGTTTGCCAGCAGGACCAGAAGCCAGTGGACAGACCGACTCCAACACTTGTCCAACAACCTCCACAACAGAAGACTCTACAACAACAAGGACAGCCTCCGCAGCCCTCAGCAGAGGCACCAAAATCAGAGCCTGATATATCAATAGTTGAAGCTGCTACAGCAGCAGACACTCAAAATCCGGCAAGCCCAGTGCCTGCTCAGAAGGCTCCACTGGAGAACCGGAGAACATCAGAACCTCATAAACCACCACAGCAGCCCAGCCCTGGGCGTAGGGAGAGTAGTGCCTTCCCAGCCACAAAGCAACCCCCCAAGCAGGAATCAGGAGGCTTATTTGGCTTTGGAGGTCCCAAATCTCAGTCTGCCTCCTCAAAGCCTGAAGAGTCAGTGTCTGGGAAGATGTTTGGCTTTGGCTCGTCCATCTTCAGCTCTGCCTCCACTTTGATAACATCAGTTGTTCAGGACGAGCCCCGGACCACACCGCCAGCTTCCCCCAAGATGTCTGCACTGGCCCAGACCTCCCCCAAGATGCCCCCTGCAAAGGAGACCAAACTACCTGCTGCTCAGAAAGCAGAGGAGAAGAAAGCAGCGCATCCCCAGAAGGCCAATGTCCCCCCATCAGTACATGCCAAAGTGGACAAACCCCCATCAGCTCCTCCAAAGGGAGCAGCATCCTCCCAACCAGCACCCAAAGCAGGCCAATCTACCTGTCCACTCTGCAAGGTGGAACTCAACAAGGGCTCCAAGGACCCTCCCAACTACAACACCTGCACAGAATGCAAGAACACTGTCTGCAACCTCTGTGGATTTAACCCCATGCCACATGAAACAGTAAGTAAATAGTATATGTTTCATCAAAGTAGTTAGGCTACTCTAAAATAACTGTTGTGCTTTTTTTTAGAACAATTGGTTAATGATAGTAACTATACATATACAATGTTTATAGTCGCCAGTCTTGTCTTTCATGGGATGTGTAAGAAAGGATAACAAGATGCTTTGATGGAGTTCTTGTTATTAATATTGTCTTTCCTCAAAAAATATCTAATGTTGGTTTATGATCTTCCTGAAAACCAATTGTAATCTGACAGCATTATCTTTGAGTATCTTGGCAAGGTTTTGACATTCATGTTCATCTGCTACTGATCACATTTGACATATTGTTCGGTGCATGACTTTTGTCTGAAGGGGTTTGGAGTACATCGTGGCTCCCATATTCTACAGAATGTAGATGTAACATTCACCGAAACGCATCGGCCCCTGATTCCATGCTCAAGATGCAAGTGCATCAGTCCACGGATCCCAAACCAATCCAAATGTAGCATGCATCGTTCAAAAAATAGGTTCTAAAGTTATGAATTCATGGTTCACGAGTATTTTTTGCTCATATTACATTCTTTCTACCGTCGGAAAATATCTCTTATCTTGTAACAACTGATGCGTCCTCTCTTGTTCAGTGTCGAACTGCATGTAAGTGTGTTGACAGTCATTGATCGACAAGTAAATTTGCATGCCAAACAACCCCAGGCAATGTTAGTAGCCTATTTAAACTGCACACTCTACCCAGCTTTGTTTTGGTTGTTTTACTTTAAACAATCAGTATGGTCATTTTTAGATTTAAACTCAGCAAAAACAGAAACGTCCCTTTTTCAGGACCCTGTCTTTCAAAGATAATTAGTAAAAATCCAAATAACTTCACAGATCTTCATTGTAAAGGGTTTGAACACTGTTTCCCATGCTTGTTCAATGAACCATGAACAATTTATGAACATGCACCTGTGGAACGGTCGTTAATACACTAACAGCTTACAGGCGGTAGGCAATCAAGGTCACCGTTATAAAAACTTAGGACACTAAGAGGCCTTTCTACTGACTCTGAAAAACACCAAAAGAAAGATGCCCAGGGTCCCTGCTCATCTGCGTGAACGTGCCTTAGGCATGCTGCAAGGAGGCATGAGGACTGCAGATGTGGCAGGGCAATAAATTGCAATGTCCGTACTGTGAGACGCCTAAGACAGTGCTACAGGGAGACAGGAAGGAGAGCTGATTATCCTCGCAGTGGCATACCACGTGTAACAACACCTGCGCAGGATCGGTATATCCGAACATCACACCTGAGGGGCAGGTACAGGATGGCAACAACAACTGCCCGAGTTACACCAGGAACGCACAATCCCTCCATCAGCGCTCTGACAGTCCTCAATATTCTGAGAGAGGTTGGACTGAGGGCTTGTAGGCCTGTTGTAAGGCAGTTCCTCACCAGACATCATCGGCAACAACGTTGCCTATGGGCACAAACCCAGCGTCGCTGGACCAGACAGGACTGGCAAAAAGTGGTCTTCACTGACGAGTGGCAGTATTGTCTTACCAGGGGTGATGGTCGGATTTGCGTTTATCGTCGAAGGAACGAGCGTTACACCAAGGCCCGTACTCTGGAGCGGGATCGATTTGGAGGTGAAGGGTCCGTCATGGTTTGGGGCAGTGTGTCACAGCATGATCGGACTGAGCTTGTTGTCATTGCAGGCAATCTCAACGCTGTGCGTTACAGGGAAGACATCCTCCTCCCTCATGTGGTACCCTTCCTGCAGGCTCATCCTGACATGACCCTCCAGCATGACAATGCCTCCAGCCATACTGCTCGTTCTATGCATGATTTCCTGCAAGACAGGAATGTCAGTGTTCTGCCATGGCCAGGAAAGATCCTGGATCTCAATCCCATTGAGCACGTCTGGGAACTGTTGGATCGGAGGGTGAGGGCTAGGGCCATTCCCCCCAGTAATGTCCGGGAACATGCAGGTGCCTTGGTGGAAGAGTGGGGTAACATCTCACAGCAAGAATGGGCAAATCTGGTGCAGTCCATGAGGAGGAGATGCACTGCCGTACTTAATGCAGCTGGTGGCCACACCAGACACTGACTGTTACTATTGATTTTGACCCCCCCTTTTGACCCCCCCGTGCTTCTACACCTGCATTGCTTGCTGTTTGGGGTTTTAGGCTGGGTTTCTGTACAGCACTTTGAGATATCAGCTGATGTACGAAGGGCTATATAAATAAATTTGATTTGATTTGAAATTTGATTTGATTTGTTCAGGGACACATTATTCCATTTCTGTTAGTCACATGTCTGTGGAACTTGTTCAGTTTATGTCTCAGTTGTTGATTCTTGTTATGTACATACAAATATTTACACATGTTAACTTTGCTGAATATCAACGCAGTTGACAGAGAGGACGTTTCTTTTTTTGCTGAGTTTACATGGTAAAGTTGATAATTTCATAACGAGGCCACCAATCCCTTTTGCAAGACATGCCCTTAGCGTGAGGAGAAGCTCACTCAGTAAAAACTTCCAAAATGGTCAAAACCAACTGGTTTTGAGATGGGGGTGAAATCCATAGTTGTGCTACATATTCATTGGCTTTGCCACAGCAATTATTTTTTTACAGTCAATATTAATACATGACTAGCTCAAACACTTGATCTGCAATAATTCCAAGTTAATCAGTGGGTGATGTTGATTTCAGAACCAAAGTGGAGGGACAAAAAACATATGCTTCATTGCCCTGCTGATAGTGGTAGTGGGGTGGTATATGCCTAGGCTCCCTATGGCTCAGGTCAGATGCCTTCATAGTACATAGAACATAGATATACAGAATTTAAAAACACTCGCACGCACACACACACACACATACTCTCCCTCACACACACACACACACACACACACACACACACACACACACACACACACACACACACACACACACACACACACACACACACACACACACACACACACACACACACACACACACACACACACACACACACACACACACACACGGAAAGAGAGGAGTCTGCTTCGACATATCCAGCTCAGAGAGGCCCAGCTCTCCATCAGCAGACAATTTGAATTTAGAATTTAAAATGAATGTGTGTATGCAACAATTGTTAACTCATTGAATCTTTTCCAGCGAACCCAATTGCATCAAATTGTTTCAAACTAAATTGTATCTCATCGGAGCCCATGTGTCTAGCTAGATACGTATCGAATCGTCTTGAAAGGGAAATATTCACATCCTGAGAATATGCATCAAGCTTTAAAATTAGGTTCACAAACAATGAGAGGAAAAACCATGAGGATTTTAGGTCTATGAAGACACTCTATATAGATGTTGTGATCTAATTAGAGATCTTAAGGAATTGTATTAATACGCTGGGATATAGTTATTCAATTTTTTTAGCATCTTTAGAATTAGAGCATAAGACAGTTGTTTTGTATGTTTGTCACAGGTAGTATGCAGTATTTAAATAGCAACTAAGATGAGATATATTATTATTATTTTTAGTTATTTTTTTATCAACACTGTTCTTTTTTTTCAGGTAAAGGAATGGCTCTGTCTGACCTGCCAGATGCAGAGAGCACTTGGAGCAGTGGAACCCCCAGGACCTCCCATGATGAAATCCCAACCGTTGCCCAGCATAGTCTCTACACCTGTTGCACTTCAAAAGGAGAATGTCACACCTGCTGCATCTCCAAAGCCGACTCCAGCTCCAGCTAAACCCCAGAAGGAGGAGATCCCAGTACCTGCGGCTGGCCAACAAGAGATCACTCCACCCACTGTACCTCAGGAGACACCAATTCCCGCTGGAACCCCAGCACCAAATGCAGACAAAAAGGAGGAGACCCCACCACTAGGATCCTCACAACATAAACAAGCTTCACCTGCTCTGGCTGAGAAGGAGAATCAAGAACCTATAATTGTACAGAAACCAGTGGACCAACCAATTCCAGCAACACCCAAAACCAGTGGAGCTGCTACACCTGTACAGCAGCCAGAAAAGCAAACTCCTCCACTGCAACAGCCTGCTTCAAAGGCATCACAGCAAGTACAGCCCCAGCAAGCTCCAAAGCCAGACCTCGAAACTGCTCCCCTAAAGGAGCCAATGACTCCTGCTTCAGAGAAAGAGAAGAAGAACCCAGCACCAGGGTCACCACAGAAGGAATTATCTCCAGCAGTGGCTTCACAGCAGGACAAAACGCCAGTGGACAAATCAACTCCAACCCCTGTCCAACATCCTCCACACCAAGAGACTCCACAACAACAAGAGCAACAACGTCAGCCTCTAACAGCGACACCGAAAGGAGAGCCTGGGAAGCCTCAACAACAGCTTCCAAAAGGTGGAGCCTCTTATGCAAAATCTGTACCACCACCACAGGCCCAGCCCCCCAAGCAGGAGTCAGGAGGCTTCTTTGGCTTTGGTGGTGCTAAATCTCAGCCTGCTCAGTCAAAGCCTGAAGACTCAGTGTCTGGGAAGATGCTTGGCTTTGGCTCCTCTATCTTCAGCTCTGCATCCACTTTGATCACCTCAGCTGTTCAGGATGAGCACCGCACCACACCTCCAGCTTCCCCCAAGGTGTCTATGACTCCTGCTTCAGTGAAAGAGACCCCAGCAGCAGGCTCGTCACAGAAGAAGGAGGTATCCCCGACAGTGGTTTGCCAGCAGGACCAGAAGCCAGTGGACAGACCGACTCCAACACTTGTCCAACAACCTCCACAACAGAAGACTCTACAACAACAAGGACAGCCTCCGCAGCCCTCAGCAGAGGCACCAAAATCAGAGCCTGATATATCAATAGTTGAAGCTGCTACAGCAGCAGACACTCAAAATCCGGCAAGCCCAGTGCCTGCTCAGAAGGCTCCACTGGAGAACCGGAGAACATCAGAACCTCATAAACCACCACAGCAGCCCAGCCCTGGGCGTAGGGAGAGTAGTGCCTTCCCAGCCACAAAGCAACCCCCCAAGCAGGAATCAGGAGGCTTATTTGGCTTTGGAGGTCCCAAATCTCAGTCTGCCTCCTCAAAGCCTGAAGAGTCAGTGTCTGGGAAGATGTTTGGCTTTGGCTCGTCCATCTTCAGCTCTGCCTCCACTTTGATAACATCAGTTGTTCAGGACGAGCCCCGGACCACACCGCCAGCTTCCCCCAAGATGTCTGCACTGGCCCAGACCTCCCCCAAGATGCCCCCTGCAAAGGAGACCAAACTACCTGCTGCTCAGAAAGCAGAGGAGAAGAAAGCAGCGCATCCCCAGAAGGCCAATGTCCCCCCATCAGTACATGCCAAAGTGGACAAACCCCCATCAGCTCCTCCAAAGGGAGCAGCATCCTCCCAACCAGCACCCAAAGCAGGCCAATCTACCTGTCCACTCTGCAAGGTGGAACTCAACAAGGGCTCCAAGGACCCTCCCAACTACAACACCTGCACAGAATGCAAGAACACTGTCTGCAACCTCTGTGGATTTAACCCCATGCCACATGAAACAGTAAGTAAATAGTATATGTTTCATCAAAGTAGTTAGGCTACTCTAAAATAACTGTTGTGCTTTTTTTTTGAACAAATTGGTTAATGATAGTAACTATACATATACAATGTTTATAGTCGCCAGTCTTGTCTTTCATGGGATGTGTAAGAAAGGATAACAATATGCTTTGATGGAGTTCTTGTTATTAATATTGTCTTTCCTCAAAAAATATCTAATGTTGGTTTATGATCTTCCTGAAAACCAATTGTAATCTGACAGCATTATCTTTGAGTATCTTGGCAAGGTTTTGACATTCATGTTCATCTGCTACTGATCACATTTGACATATTGTTCGGTGCATGACTTTTGTCTGAAGGGGTTTGGAGTACATCGTGGCTCCCATATTCTACAGAATGTAGATGTAACATTCACCGAAACGCATCGGCCCCTGATTCCATGCTCAAGATGCAAGTGCATCAGTCCACGGATCCCAAACCAATCCAAATGTAGCATGCATCGTTCAAAAAATAGGTTCTAAAGTTATGAATTCATGGTTCACGAGTATTTTTTGCTCATATTACATTCTTTCTACCGTCGGAAAATATCTCTTATCTTGTAACAACTGATGCGTCCTCTCTTGTTCAGTGTCGAACTGCATGTAAGTGTGTTGACAGTCATTGATCGACAAGTAAATTTGCATGCCAAACAACCCCAGGCAATGTTAGTAGCCTATTTAAACTGCACACTCTACCCAGCTTTGTTTTGGTTGTTTTACTTTAAACAATCAGTATGGTCATTTTTAGATTTAAACTCAGCAAAAACAGAAACGTCCCTTTTTCAGGACCCTGTCTTTCAAAGATAATTTGTAAAAATCCAAATAACTTCACAGATCTTCATTGTAAAGGGTTTGAACACTGTTTCCCATGCTTGTTCAATGAACCATGAACAATTTATGAACATGCACCTGTGGAACGGTCGTTAATACACTAACAGCTTACAGGCGGTAGGCAATCAAGGTCACCGTTATAAAAACTTAGGACACTAAGAGGCCTTTCTACTGACTCTGAAAAACACCAAAAGAAAGATGCCCAGGGTCCCTGCTCATCTGCGTGAACGTGCCTTAGGCATGCTGAAAGGAGGCATGAGGACTCGGTATATCCGAACATCACACCTGAGGGGCAGGTACAGGATGGCAACAACAACTGCCCGAGTTACACCAGGAACGCACAATCCCTCCATCAGCGCTCTGACAGTCCTCAATATTCTGAGAGAGGCTGGACTGAGGGCTTGTAGGCCTTTTGTAAGGCAGTTCCTCACCAGACATCATCGGCAACGACGTTGCCTATGGGCACAAACCAAGACCAGACAGGACTGGCAAAAAGTGGTCTTCACTGACGAGTCGCAGTTTTGTCTCAGGTGCCTTGGTGGAAGAGTGGGGTAACATTGCACAGCAAGAACGGGCAAATCTGGTGCAGTCCATGAGGAGGAGATGCACTGCCGTACTTAATGCAGCTGGTGGCCACACCAGACACTGACTGTTACTATTGATTTTGACCCCCCCTTTGTTCAGGGACACATTATTCAATTTCTGTTAGTCACATGTCTGTGGAACTTGTTCAGTTTATGTCTCAGTTGTTGATTCTTGTTATGTACATACAAATATTTACACATGTTAACTTTGCTGAATATCAACGCAGTTGACAGAGAGGACGTTTCTTTTTTTGCTGAGTTTACATGGTAAAGTTGATAATTTCATAACGAGGCCACCAATCCCTTTTGCAAGACATGCCCTTAGCGTGAGGAGAAGCTCACTCAGTAAAAACTTCCAAAATGGTCAAAACCAACTGGTTTTGAGATGGGGGTGAAATCCATAGTTGTGCTACATATTCATTGGCTTTGCCACAGCAATTATTTTTTTACAGTCAATATTAATACATGACTAGCTCAAACACTTAATCTGCAATAATTCCAAGTTAATCAGTGGGTGATGTTGATTTCAGAACCAAAGTGGAGGGACAAAAAACATATGCTTCATTGCCCTGCTGATAGTGGTAGTGGGGTGGTATATGCCTAGGCTCCCTATGGCTCAGGTCAGATGCCTTCATAGTACATAGAACATAGATATACAGAATTTAAAAACACTCGCACGCACACACACACACACACACGGAAAGAGAGGAGTCTGCTTCGACAAATCCAGCTCAGAGAGGCCCAGCTCTCCATCAGCAGACAATTTGATTTAGAATTTAAAATGAACGTGGGTATGCAACAATTGTTAACTCATTGAATCTTTTCCAGCGAACCCAATTGCATCAAATTGTTTCAAACGAAATTGTATCTCATCGGAGCCCATGTGTCTAGCTAGATACGTATCGAATCGTCTTGAAAGGGAAATATTCACATCCTAAGAATATGCATCAGGCTTTAAAATTAGGTTCATAAACAATGAGAGGAAAAACCATGAGGATTTTAGGTCTATGAAGATACTCTATATAGATGTTGTGATCTAATTTTAGATCTTAAGGAATTGTATTAATACGCTGTGATATAATTATTCAATTTTTTTAGCATCTTTAGATTTAGAGCATAAGACAGTTGTTTTGTATGTTTGTCACAGGTAGTATGCAGTATTTAAATAGCAACTAAGATGAGATATATTATTATTATTTTTAGTTATTTTTTTATCAACACTGTTATTTCTTTTCAGGTAAAGGAATGGCTCTGTCTGACCTGCCAGATGCAGAGAGCACTTGGAGCAGTGGAACCCCCAGGACCTCCCATGATGAAATCCCAACCGTTGCCCAGCATAGTCTCTACACCTGTTGCACTTCAAAAGGAGAATGTCACACCTGCTGCATCTCCAAAGCCGACTCCAGCTCCAGCTAAACCCCAGAAGGAGGAGATCCCAGTACCTGCGGCAGGCCAACAAGAGATCACTCCACCCACTGTACCTCAGGAGACACCAATTCCCGCTGGAACCCCAGCACCAAATGCAGACAAAAAGGAGGAGACCCCACCACTAGGATCCTCACAACATCAACAAGCTTCACCTGCTCTGGCTGAGAAGGAGAATCAAGAACCTATAATTGTACAGAAACCAGTGGACCAACCAATTCCAGCATCACCCAAAACCAGTGGAGCTGCTACACCTGTACAGCAGCCAGAAAAGCAAACTCCTCCACTGCAACAGCCTGCTTCAAAGGCATCACAGCAAGTACAGCCCCAGCAAGCTCCAAAGCCAGACCTCGAAACTGCTCCCCTAAAGGAGCCAATGACTCCTGCTTCAGAGAAAGAGAAGAAGAACCCAGCACCAGGGTCACCACAGAAGGAATTATCTCCAGCAGTGGCTTCACAGCAGGACAAAACGCCAGTGGACAAATCAACTCCAACCCCTGTCCAACATCCTCCACACCAAGAGACTCCACAACAACAAGAGCAACAACGTCAGCCTCTAACAGCGACACCGAAAGGAGAGCCTGGGAAGCCTCAACAACAGCTTCCAAAATCTGTACCACCACCACAGGCCCAGCCCCCCAAGCAGGAGTCAGGAGGCTTCTTTGGCTTTGGTGGTGCTAAATCTCAGCCTGCTCAGTCAAAGCCTGAAGACTCAGTGTCTGGGAAGATGCTTGGCTTTGGCTCCTCTATCTTCAGCTCTGCATCCACTTTGATCACCTCAGCTGTTCAGGATGAGCACCGCACCACACCTCCAGCTTCCCCCAAGGTGTCTATGACTCCTGCTTCAGTGAAAGAGACCCCAGCAGCAGGCTCGTCACAGAAGAAGGAGGTATCCCCGACAGTGGTTTGCCAGCAGGACCAGAAGCCAGTGGACAGACCGACTCCAACACTTGTCCAACAACCTCCACAACAGAAGACTCTACAACAACAAGGACAGCCTCCGCAGCCCTCAGCAGAGGCACCAAAATCAGAGCCTGATATATCAATAGTTGAAGCTGCTACAGCAGCAGACACTCAAAATCCGGCAAGCCCAGTGCCTGCTCAGAAGGCTCCACTGGAGAACCGGAGAACATCAGAACCTCATAAACCACCACAGCAGCCCAGCCCTGGGCGTAGGGAGAGTAGTGCCTTCCCAGCCACAAAGCAACCCCCCAAGCAGGAATCAGGAGGCTTATTTGGCTTTGGAGGTCCCAAATCTCAGTCTGCCTCCTCAAAGCCTGAAGAGTCAGTGTCTGGGAAGATGTTTGGCTTTGGCTCGTCCATCTTCAGCTCTGCCTCCACTTTGATAACATCAGTTGTTCAGGACGAGCCCCGGACCACACCGCCAGCTTCCCCCAAGATGTCTGCACTGGCCCAGACCTCCCCCAAGATGCCCCCTGCAAAGGAGACCAAACTACCTGCTGCTCAGAAAGCAGAGGAGAAGAAAGCAGCGCATCCCCAGAAGGCCAATGTCCCCCCATCAGTACATGCCAAAGTGGACAAACCCCCATCAGCTCCTCCAAAGGGAGCAGCATCCTCCCAACCAGCACCCAAAGCAGGCCAATCTACCTGTCCACTCTGCAAGGTGGAACTCAACAAGGGCTCCAAGGACCCTCCCAACTACAACACCTGCACAGAATGCAAGAACACTGTCTGCAACCTCTGTGGATTTAACCCCATGCCACATGAAACAGTAAGTAAATAGTATATGTTTCATCAAAGTAGTTAGGCTACTCTAAAATAACTGTTGTGCTTTTTTTTTGAACAATTGGTTAATGATAGTAACTATACATATACAATGTTTATAGTCGCCAGTCTTGTCTTTCATGGGATGTGTAAGAAAGGATAACAAGATGCTTTGATGGAGTTCTTGTTATTAATATTGTCTTTCCTCAAAAAATATCTAATGTTGGTTTATGATCTTCCTGAAAACCAATTGTAATCTGACAGCATTATCTTTGAGTATCTTGGCAAGGTTTTGACATTCATGTTCATCTGCTACTGATCACATTTGACATATTGTTCGGTGCATGACTTTTGTCTGAAGGGGTTTGGAGTACATCGTGGCTCCCATATTCTACAGAATGTAGATGTAACATTCACCGAAACGCATCGGCCCCTGATTCCATGCTCAAGATGCAAGTGCATCAGTCCACGGATCCCAAACCAATCCAAATGTAGCATGCATCGTTCAAAAAATAGGTTCTAAAGTTATGAATTCATGGTTCACGAGTATTTTTTGCTCATATTACATTCTTTCTACCGTCGGAAAATATCTCTTATCTTGTAACAACTGATGCGTCCTCTCTTGTTCAGTGTCGAACTGCATGTAAGTGTGTTGACAGTCATTGATCGACAAGTAAATTTGCATGCCAAACAACCCCAGGCAATGTTAGTAGCCTATTTAAACTGCACACTCTACCCAGCTTTGTTTTGGTTGTTTTACTTTAAACAATCAGTATGGTCATTTTTAGATTTAAACTCAGCAAAAACAGAAACGTCCCTTTTTCAGGACCCTGTCTTTCAAAGATAATTTGTAAAAATCCAAATAACTTCACAGATCTTCATTGTAAAGGGTTTGAACACTGTTTCCCATGCTTGTTCAATGAACCATGAACAATTTATGAACATGCACCTGTGGAACGGTCGTTAATACACTAACAGCTTACAGGCGGTAGGCAATCAAGGTCACCGTTATAAAAACTTAGGACACTAAGAGGCCTTTCTACTGACTCTGAAAAACACCAAAAGAAAGATGCCCAGGGTCCCTGCTCATCTGCGTGAACGTGCCTTAGGCATGCTGAAAGGTAGCATGAGGACTCGGTATATCCGAACATCACACCTGAGGGGCAGGTACAGGATGGCAACAACAACTGCCCGAGTTACACCAGGAACGCACAATCCCTCCATCAGCGCTCTGACAGTCCTCAATATTCTGAGAGAGGCTGGACTGAGGGCTTGTAGGCCTTTTGTAAGGCAGTTCCTCACCAGACATCATCGGCAACGACGTTGCCTATGGGCACAAACCAAGACCAGACAGGACTGGCAAAAAGTGGTCTTCACTGACGAGTCGCAGTTTTGTCTCAGGTGCCTTGGTGGAAGAGTGGGGTAACATTTCACAGCAAGAACGGGCAAATCTGGTGCAGTCCATGAGGAGGAGATGCACTGCCGTACTTAATGCAGCTGGTGGCCACACCAGACACTGACTGTTACTATTGATTTTGACCCCCCCTTTGTTCAGGGACACATTATTCAATTTCTGTTAGTCACATGTCTGTGGAACTTGTTCAGTTTATGTCTCAGTTGTTGATTCTTGTTATGTACATACAAATATTTACACATGTTAACTTTGCTGAATATCAACGCAGTTGACAGAGAGGACGTTTCTTTTTTTGCTGAGTTTACATGGTAAAGTTGATAATTTCATAACGAGGCCACCAATCCCTTTTGCAAGACATGCCCTTAGCGTGAGGAGAAGCTCACTCAGTAAAAACTTCCAAAATGGTCAAAACCAACTGGTTTTGAGATGGGGGTGAAATCCATAGTTGTGCTACATATTCATTGGCTTTGCCACAGCAATTATTTTTTTACAGTCAATATTAATACATGACTAGCTCAAACACTTAATCTGCAATAATTCCAAGTTAATCAGTGGGTGATGTTGATTTCAGAACCAAAGTGGAGGGACAAAAAACATATGCTTCATTGCCCTGCTGATAGTGGTAGTGGGGTGGTATATGCCTAGGCTCCCTATGGCTCAGGTCAGATGCCTTCATAGTACATAGAACATAGATATACAGAATTTAAAAACACTCGCACGCACACACACACACACACACGGAAAGAGAGGAGTCTGCTTCGACAAATCCAGCTCAGAGAGGCCCAGCTCTCCATCAGCAGACAATTTGATTTAGAATTTAAAATGAACGTGGGTATGCAACAATTGTTAACTCATTGAATCTTTTCCAGCGAACCCAATTGCATCAAATTGTTTCAAACGAAATTGTATCTCATCGGAGCCCATGTGTCTAGCTAGATACGTATCGAATCGTCTTGAAAGGGAAATCTTCACATCCTAAGAATATGCATCAGGCTTTAAAATTAGGTTCATAAACAATGAGAGGAAAAACCATGAGGATTTTAGGTCTATGAAGATACTCTATATAGATGTTGTGATCTAATTTTAGATCTTAAGGAATTGTATTAATACGCTGTGATATAATTATTCTAATTTTTTTAGCATCTTTAGATTTAGAGCATAAGACAGTTGTTTTGTATGTTTGTCACAGGTAGTATGCAGTATTTAAATAGCAACTAAGATGAGATATATTATTATTATTTTTAGTTATTTTTTTATCAACACTGTTATTTCTTTTCAGGTAAAGGAATGGCTCTGTCTGACCTGCCAGATGCAGAGAGCACTTGGAGCAGTGGAACCCCCAGGACCTCCCATGATGAAATCCCAACCGTTGCCCAGCATAGTCTCTACACCTGTTGCACTTCAAAAGGAGAATGTCACACCTGCTGCATCTCCAAAGCCGACTCCAGCTCCAGCTAAACCCCAGAAGGAGGAGATCCCAGTACCTGCGGCAGGCCAACAAGAGATCACTCCACCCACTGTACCTCAGGAGACACCAATTCCCGCTGGAACCCCAGCACCAAATGCAGACAAAAAGGAGGAGACCCCACCACTAGGATCCTCACAACATCAACAAGCTTCACCTGCTCTGGCTGAGAAGGAGAATCAAGAACCTATAATTGTACAGAAACCAGTGGACCAACCAATTCCAGCATCACCCAAAACCAGTGGAGCTGCTACACCTGTACAGCAGCCAGAAAAGCAAACTCCTCCACTGCAACAGCCTGCTTCAAAGGCATCACAGCAAGTACAGCCCCAGCAAGCTCCAAAGCCAGACCTCGAAACTGCTCCCCTAAAGGAGCCAATGACTCCTGCTTCAGAGAAAGAGAAGAAGAACCCAGCACCAGGGTCACCACAGAAGGAATTATCTCCAGCAGTGGCTTCACAGCAGGACAAAACGCCAGTGGACAAATCAACTCCAACCCCTGTCCAACATCCTCCACACCAAGAGACTCCACAACAACAAGAGCAACAACGTCAGCCTCTAACAGCGACACCGAAAGGAGAGCCTGGGAAGCCTCAACAACAGCTTCCAAAAGGTGGAGCCTCTTATGCAAAATCTGTACCACCACCACAGGCCCAGCCCCCCAAGCAGGAGTCAGGAGGCTTCTTTGGCTTTGGTGGTGCTAAATCTCAGCCTGCTCAGTCAAAGCCTGAAGACTCAGTGTCTGGGAAGATGCTTGGCTTTGGCTCCTCTATCTTCAGCTCTGCATCCACTTTGATCACCTCAGCTGTTCAGGATGAGCACCGCACCACACCTCCAGCTTCCCCCAAGGTGTCTATGACTCCTGCTTCAGTGAAAGAGACCCCAGCAGCAGGCTCGTCACAGAAGAAGGAGGTATCCCCGACAGTGGTTTGCCAGCAGGACCAGAAGCCAGTGGACAGACCGACTCCAACACTTGTCCAACAACCTCCACAACAGAAGACTCTACAACAACAAGGACAGCCTCCGCAGCCCTCAGCAGAGGCACCAAAATCAGAGCCTGATATATCAATAGTTGAAGCTGCTACAGCAGCAGACACTCAAAATCCGGCAAGCCCAGTGCCTGCTCAGAAGGCTCCACTGGAGAACCGGAGAACATCAGAACCTCATAAACCACCACAGCAGCCCAGCCCTGGGCGTAGGGAGAGTAGTGCCTTCCCAGCCACAAAGCAACCCCCCAAGCAGGAATCAGGAGGCTTATTTGGCTTTGGAGGTCCCAAATCTCAGTCTGCCTCCTCAAAGCCTGAAGAGTCAGTGTCTGGGAAGATGTTTGGCTTTGGCTCGTCCATCTTCAGCTCTGCCTCCACTTTGATAACATCAGTTGTTCAGGACGAGCCCCGGACCACACCGCCAGCTTCCCCCAAGATGTCTGCACTGGCCCAGACCTCCCCCAAGATGCCCCCTGCAAAGGAGACCAAACTACCTGCTGCTCAGAAAGCAGAGGAGAAGAAAGCAGCGCATCCCCAGAAGGCCAATGTCCCCCCATCAGTACATGCCAAAGTGGACAAACCCCCATCAGCTCCTCCAAAGGGAGCAGCATCCTCCCAACCAGCACCCAAAGCAGGCCAATCTACCTGTCCACTCTGCAAGGTGGAACTCAACAAGGGCTCCAAGGACCCTCCCAACTACAACACCTGCACAGAATGCAAGAACACTGTCTGCAACCTCTGTGGATTTAACCCCATGCCACATGAAACAGTAAGTAAATAGTATATGTTTCATCAAAGTAGTTAGGCTACTCTAAAATAACTGTTGTGCTTTTTTTTTGAACAAATTGGTTAATGATAGTAACTATACATATACAATGTTTATAGTCGCCAGTCTTGTCTTTCATGGGATGTGTAAGAAAGGATAACAATATGCTTTGATGGAGTTCTTGTTATTAATATTGTCTTTCCTCAAAAAATATCTAATGTTGGTTTATGATCTTCCTGAAAACCAATTGTAATCTGACAGCATTATCTTTGAGTATCTTGGCAAGGTTTTGACATTCATGTTCATCTGCTACTGATCACATTTGACATATTGTTCGGTGCATGACTTTTGTCTGAAGGGGTTTGGAGTACATCGTGGCTCCCATATTCTACAGAATGTAGATGTAACATTCACCGAAACGCATCGGCCCCTGATTCCATGCTCAAGATGCAAGTGCATCAGTCCACGGATCCCAAACCAATCCAAATGTAGCATGCATCGTTCAAAAAATAGGTTCTAAAGTTATGAATTCATGGTTCACGAGTATTTTTTGCTCATATTACATTCTTTCTACCGTCGGAAAATATCTCTTATCTTGTAACAACTGATGCGTCCTCTCTTGTTCAGTGTCGAACTGCATGTAAGTGTGTTGACAGTCATTGATCGACAAGTAAATTTGCATGCCAACAACCCCAGGCAATGTTAGTAGCCTATTTAAACTGCACACTCTACCCAGCTTTGTTTTGGTTGTTTTACTTTAAACAATCAGTATGGTCATTTTTAGATTTAAACTCAGCAAAAACAGAAACGTCCCTTTTTCAGGACCCTGTCTTTCAAAGATAATTTGTAAAAATCCAAATAACTTCACAGATCTTCATTGTAAAGGGTTTGAACACTGTTTCCCATGCTTGTTCAATGAACCATGAACAATTTATGAACATGCACCTGTGGAACGGTCGTTAATACACTAACAGCTTACAGGCGGTAGGCAATCAAGGTCACCGTTATAAAAACTTAGGACACTAAGAGGCCTTTCTACTGACTCTGAAAAACACCAAAAGAAAGATGCCCAGGGTCCCTGCTCATCTGCGTGAACGTGCCTTAGGCATGCTGAAAGGAGGCATGAGGACTCGGTATATCCGAACATCACACCTGAGGGCAGGTACAGGATGGCAACAACAACTGCCCGAAGTTACACCAGGAAACGCACAATCCCTCCCTCAGCGCTCTGACAGTCCCTCAATATTCTGAAATGCTGGACCGAGGCTTGTAGGCCCTTTTGTAAGGCGTTTCCTCACCAGACATAATCGGCACGACGTTTTGCATATGGCACAAACCAAGACCAACAGGACTGGCAAAAAGTGGTCTTTCCTGACAGTTCGCAGTTTTGTCTCAGGTGCCTTGGTGGAAAGGGGGTAACATTGCACAGCAAGAATGGGGGGCAATCTGGTCAGTCATGAGGGAGGATATGCCTGCCGGTACTTAATGCAACTGGTGCCACACCAAACTGACTGTTACTATTGATTAATTGACCCCCTTTGTTCAGTACACATTATTCAATTTCTGTAGTCAACATGTCCTGTGGAACTGTTCATTTTATTCTCGTTGATCACCTCAGCTGTTCAGGATGAGCGCACCACACCTCCAGCTTCCCCCAAGGTGTCTATGACTCCTGCTTCAGTGAAAGAGACCCCAGCAGCAGGCTCGTCACAGAGAAGAAGGAGGTATCCCCGACAGTGGTTTGCCAGCAGGACCAGAAGCCAGTGGACAGACCGACTCCAACACTTGTCCAACAACCTCCACAACAGAAGACTCTACAACAACAAGGACAGCCTCCGCAGCCCTCAGCAGAGGCACCAAAATCAGAGCCTGATATATCAATAGTTGAAGCTGCTACAGCAGCAGACACTCAAAATCCGGCAAGCCCAGTGCCTGCTCAGAAGGCTCCACTGGAGAACCGGAGAACATCAGAACCTCATAAACCACCACAGCAGCCCAGCCCTGGGCGTAGGGAGAGTAGTGCCTTCCCAGCCACAAAGCAACCCCCCAAGCAGGAATCAGGAGGCTTATTTGGCTTTGGAGGTCCCAAATCTCAGTCTGCCTCCTCAAAGCCTGAAGAGTCAGTGTCTGGGAAGATGTTTGGCTTTGGCTCGTCCATCTTCAGCTCTGCCTCCACTTTGATAACATCAGTTGTTCAGGACGAGCCCCGGACCACACCGCCAGCTTCCCCAAGATGTCTGCACTGGCCCAGACCTCCCCCAAGATGCCCCCTGCAAAGGAGACCAAACTACCTGCTGCTCAGAAAGCAGAGGAGAAGAAAGCAGCGCATCCCCAGAAGGCCAATGTCCCCCCATCAGTACATGCCAAAGTGGACAAACCCCCATCAGCTCCTCCAAAGGGAGCAGCATCCTCCCAACCAGCACCCAAAGCAGGCCAATCTACCTGTCCACTCTGCAAGGTGGAACTCAACAAGGGCTCCAAGGACCCTCCCAACTACAACACCTGCACAGAATGCAAGAACACTGTCTGCAACCTCTGTGGATTTAACCCCATGCCACATGAAACAGTAAGTAAATAGTATATGTTTCATCAAAGTAGTTAGGCTACTCTAAAATAACTGTTGTGCTTTTTTTTAGAACAATTGGTTAATGATAGTAACTATACATATACAATGTTTATAGTCGCCAGTCTTGTCTTTCATGGGATGTGTAAGAAAGGATAACAAGATGCTTTGATGGAGTTCTTGTTATTAATATTGTCTTTCCTCAAAAAATATCTAATGTTGGTTTATGATCTTCCTGAAAACCAATTGTAATCTGACAGCATTATCTTTGAGTATCTTGGCAAGGTTTTGACATTCATGTTCATCTGCTACTGATCACATTTGACATATTGTTCGGTGCATGACTTTTGTCTGAAGGGGTTTGGAGTACATCGTGGCTCCCATATTCTACAGAATGTAGATGTAACATTCACCGAAACGCATCGGCCCCTGATTCCATGCTCAAGATGCAAGTGCATCAGTCCACGGATCCCAAACCAATCCAAATGTAGCATGCATCGTTCAAAAAATAGGTTCTAAAGTTATGAATTCATGGTTCACGAGTATTTTTTGCTCATATTACATTCTTTCTACCGTCGGAAAATATCTCTTATCTTGTAACAACTGATGCGTCCTCTCTTGTTCAGTGTCGAACTGCATGTAAGTGTGTTGACAGTCATTGATCGACAAGTAAATTTGCATGCCAAACAACCCCAGGCAATGTTAGTAGCCTATTTAAACTGCACACTCTACCCAGCTTTGTTTTGGTTGTTTTACTTTAAACAATCAGTATGGTCATTTTTAGATTTAAACTCAGCAAAAACAGAAACGTCCCTTTTTCAGGACCCTGTCTTTCAAAGATAATTTGTAAAAATCCAAATAACTTCACAGATCTTCATTGTAAAGGGTTTGAACACTGTTTCCCATGCTTGTTCAATGAACCATGAACAATTTATGAACATGCACCTGTGGAACGGTCGTTAATACACTAACAGCTTACAGGCGGTAGGCAATCAAGGTCACCATTATAAAAACTTAGGACACTAAGAGGCCTTTCTACTGACTCTGAAAAACACCAAAAGAAAGATGCCCAGGGTCCCTGCTCATCTGCGTGAACGTGCCTTAGGCATGCTGAAAGGAGGCATGAGGACTGCAGATGTGGCAGGGCAATAAATTGCAATGTCCGTACTGTGAGACGCCTAAGACAGTGCTACAGGGAGACAGGAAGGAGAGCTGATCATCCTCGCAGTGGCATACCACGTGTAACAACACCTGCGCAGGATCAGTATATCCGAACATCACACCTGAGGGGCAGGTACAGGATGGCAACAACAACTGCCCGAGTTACACCAGGAACGCACAATCCCTCCATCAGCGCTCTGACAGTCCTCAATATTCTGAGAGAGGCTGGACTGAGGGCTTGTAGGCCTTTTGTAAGGCAGTTCCTCACCAGACATCATCGGCAACGACGTTGCCTATGGGCACAAACCAAGACCAGACAGGACTGGCAAAAAGTGGTCTTCACTGACGAGTCGCAGTTTTGTCTCAGGTGCCTTGGTGGAAGAGTGGGGTAACATTGCACAGCAAGAACGGGCAAATCTGGTGCAGTCCATGAGGAGGAGATGCACTGCCGTACTTAATGCAGCTGGTGGCCACACCAGACACTGACTGTTACTATTGATTTTGACCCCCCCTTTGTTCAGGGACACATTATTCAATTTCTGTTAGTCACATGTCTGTGGAACTTGTTCAGTTTATGTCTCAGTTGTTGATTCTTGTTATGTACATACAAATATTTACACATGTTAACTTTGCTGAATATCAACGCAGTTGACAGAGAGGACGTTTCTTTTTTTGCTGAGTTTACATGGTAAAGTTGATAATTTCATAACGAGGCCACCAATCCCTTTTGCAAGACATGCCCTTAGCGTGAGGAGAAGCTCACTCAGTAAAAACTTCCAAAATGGTCAAAACCAACTGGTTTTGAGATGGGGGTGAAATCCATAGTTGTGCTACATATTCATTGGCTTTGCCACAGCAATTATTTTTTTACAGTCAATATTAATACATGACTAGCTCAAACACTTGATCTGCAATAATTCCAAGTTAATCAGTGGGTGATGTTGATTTCAGAACCAAAGTGGAGGGACAAAAAACATATGCTTCATTGCCCTGCTGATAGTGGTAGTGGGGTGGTATATGCCTAGGCTCCCTATGGCTCAGGTCAGATGCCTTCATAGTACATAGAACATAGATATAGAGAATTTAAAAACACTCGCACGCACACACACACACACACACGGAAAGAGAGGAGTCTGCTTCGACAAATCCAGCTCAGAGAGGCCCAGCTCTCCATCAGCAGACAATTTGATTTAGAATTTAAAATGAACGTGGGTATGCAACAATTGTTAACTCATTGAATCTTTTCCAGCGAACCCAATTGCATCAAATTGTTTCAAACGAAATTGTATCTCATCGGAGCCCATGTGTCTAGCTAGATACGTATCGAATCGTCTTGAAAGGGAAATCTTCACATCCTAAGAATATGCATCAGGCTTTAAAATTAGGTTCATAAACAATGAGAGGAAAAACCATGAGGATTTTAGGTCTATGAAGATACTCTATATAGATGTTGTGATCTAATTTTAGATCTTAAGGAATTGTATTAATACGCTGTGATATAATTATTCAAATTTTTTTAGCATCTTTAGATTTAGAGCATAAGACAGTTGTTTTGTATGTTTGTCACAGGTAGTATGCAGTATTTAAATAGCAACTAAGATGAGATATATTATTATTATTTTTAGTTATTTTTTTATCAACACTGTTATTTCTTTTCAGGTAAAGGAATGGCTCTGTCTGACCTGCCAGATGCAGAGAGCACTTGGAGCAGTGGAACCCCCAGGACCTCCCATGATGAAATCCCAACCGTTGCCCAGCATAGTCTCTACACCTGTTGCACTTCAAAAGGAGAATGTCACACCTGCTGCATCTCCAAAGCCGACTCCAGCTCCAGCTAAACCCCAGAAGGAGGAGATCCCAGTACCTGCGGCAGGCCAACAAGAGATCACTCCACCCACTGTACCTCAGGAGACACCAATTCCCGCTGGAACCCCAGCACCAAATGCAGACAAAAAGGAGGAGACCCCACCACTAGGATCCTCACAACATCAACAAGCTTCACCTGCTCTGGCTGAGAAGGAGAATCAAGAACCTATAATTGTACAGAAACCAGTGGACCAACCAATTCCAGCATCACCCAAAACCAGTGGAGCTGCTACACCTGTACAGCAGCCAGAAAAGCAAACTCCTCCACTGCAACAGCCTGCTTCAAAGGCATCACAGCAAGTACAGCCCCAGCAAGCTCCAAAGCCAGACCTCGAAACTGCTCCCCTAAAGGAGCCAATGACTCCTGCTTCAGAGAAAGAGAAGAAGAACCCAGCACCAGGGTCACCACAGAAGGAATTATCTCCAGCAGTGGCTTCACAGCAGGACAAAACGCCAGTGGACAAATCAACTCCAACCCCTGTCCAACATCCTCCACACCAAGAGACTCCACAACAACAAGAGCAACAACGTCAGCCTCTAACAGCGACACCGAAAGGAGAGCCTGGGAAGCCTCAACAACAGCTTCCAAAAGGTGGAGCCTCTTATGCAAAATCTGTACCACCACCACAGGCCCAGCCCCCCAAGCAGGAGTCAGGAGGCTTCTTTGGCTTTGGTGGTGCTAAATCTCAGCCTGCTCAGTCAAAGCCTGAAGACTCAGTGTCTGGGAAGATGCTTGGCTTTGGCTCCTCTATCTTCAGCTCTGCATCCACTTTGATCACCTCAGCTGTTCAGGATGAGCACCGCACCACACCTCCAGCTTCCCCCAAGGTGTCTATGACTCCTGCTTCAGTGAAAGAGACCCCAGCAGCAGGCTCGTCACAGAAGAAGGAGGTATCCCCGACAGTGGTTTGCCAGCAGGAACAGAAGCCAGTGGACAGACTGACTCCAACACTTGTCCAACAACCTCCACAACAGAAGACTCTACAACAACAAGGACAGCCTCCGCAGCCCTCAGCAGAGGCACCAAAATCAGAGCCTGATATATCAATAGTTGAAGCTGCTACAGCAGCAGACACTCAAAATCCGGCAAGCCCAGTGCCTGCTCAGAAGGCTCCACTGGAGAACCAGAGAACATCAGAACCTCATAAACAACCACAGCAGCCCAGCCCTGGCCGTAGGGAGAGTAGTGCCTTCCCAGCCACAAAGCAACCCCCCAAGCAGGAATCAGGAGGCTTATTTGGCTTTGGAGGTCCCAAATCTCAGTCTGCCTCCTCAAAGCCTGAAGAGTCAGTGTCTGGGAAGATGTTTGGCTTTGGCTCGTCAATCTTCAGCTCTGCCTCCACTTTGATAACATCAGTTGTTCAGGATGAGCTCCGGACCACACCGCCAGCTTCCCCCAAGATGTCTGCACTGGCCCAGACCTCCCCCAAGATGCCCCCTGCAAAGGAGACCAAACTACCTGCTGCTCAGAAAGCAGAGGAGAAGAAAGCAGCGCATCCCCAGAAGGCCAATGTCCCCCCATCAGTACATGCCAAAGTGGACAAACCCCCATCAGCTCCTCCAAAGGGAGCAGCATCCTCCCAACCAGCACCCAAAGCAGGCCAATCTACCTGTCCACTCTGCAAGGTGGAACTCAACAAGGGCTCCAAGGACCCTCCCAACTACAACACCTGCACAGAATGCAAGAACACTGTCTGCAACCTCTGTGGATTTAACCCCATGCCACATGAAACAGTAAGTAAATAGTATATGTTTCATCAAAGTAGTTAGGCTACTCTAAAATAACTGTTGTGCTTTTTTTTAGAACAATTGGTTAATGATAGTAACTATACATATACAATGTTTATAGTCGCCAGTCTTGTCTTTCATGGGATGTGTAAGAAAGGATAACAAGATGCTTTGATGGAGTTCTTGTTATTAATATTGTCTTTCCTCAAAAAATATCTAATGTTGGTTTATGATCTTCCTGAAAACCAATTGTAATCTGACAGCATTATCTTTGAGTATCTTGGCAAGGTTTTGACATTCATGTTCATCTGCTACTGATCACATTTGACATATTGTTCGGTGCATGACTTTTGTCTGAAGGGGTTTGGAGTACATCGTGGCTCCCATATTCTACAGAATGTAGATGTAACATTCACCGAAACGCATCGGCCCCTGATTCCATGCTCAAGATGCAAGTGCATCAGTCCACGGATCCCAAACCAATCCAAATGTAGCATGCATCGTTCAAAAAATAGGTTCTAAAGTTATGAATTCATGGTTCACGAGTATTTTTTGCTCATATTACATTCTTTCTACTGTCGGAAAATATCTCTTATCTTGTAACAACTGATGCGTCCTCTCTTGTTCAGTGTCGAACTGCATGTAAGTGTGTTGACAGTCATTGATCGACAAGTAAATTTGCATGCCAAACAACCCCAGGCAATGTTAGTAGCCTATTTAAACTGCACACTCTACCCAGCTTTGTTTTGGTTGTTTTACTTTAAACAATCAGTATGGTCATTTTTAGATTTAAACTCAGCAAAAACAGAAACGTCCCTTTTTCAGGACCCTGTCTTTCAAAGATAATTTGTAAAAATCCAAATAACTTCACAGATCTTCATTGTAAAGGGTTTGAACACTGTTTCCCATGCTTGTTCAATGAACCATGAACAATTTATGAACATGCACCTGTGGAACGGTCGTTAATACACTAACAGCTTACAGGCGGTAGGCAATCAAGGTCACCGTTATAAAAACTTAGGACACTAAGAGGCCTTTCTACTGACTCTGAAAAACACCAAAAGAAAGATGCCCAGGGTCCCTGCTCATCTGCGTGAACGTGCCTTAGGCATGCTGAAAGGAGGCATGAGGACTGCAGATGTGGCAGGGCAATAAATTGCAATGTCCGTACTGTGAGACGCCTAAGACAGTGCTACAGGGAGACAGGAAGGAGAGCTGATCATCCTCGCAGTGGCATACCACGTGTAACAACACCTGCGCAGGATCAGTATATCCGAACATCACACCTGAGGGGCAGGTACAGGATGGCAACAACAACTGCCCGAGTTACACCAGGAACGCACAATCCCTCCGTCAGCGCTCTGACAGTCCTCAATATTCTGAGAGAGGCTGGACTGAGGGCTTGTAGGCGTTTTGTAAGGCAGTTCCTCACCAGACATCATCGGCAACGACGTTGCCTATGGGCACAAACCCAGCGTCGCTGGACCAGACAGGACTGGCAAAAAGTGGTCCTCACTGACGAGTCGCAGTTTTGTCTCACCAGGGGTGATGGTCGGATTTGCGTTTATCGTCGAAGGAACGAGCGTTACACCAAGGCCCGTACTCTGGAGCGGGATCGATTTGGGGGTGAAGGGTCCGTCATGGTTTGGGGCAGTGTGTCACAGCATGATCGGACTGAGCTTGTTGTCATTACAGGCAATCTCAACGCTGTGCGTTACAGGGAAGACATCCTCCTCCCTCATGTGGTACCCTTCCTGCAGGCTCATCCTGACATGACCCTCCAGCATGACAATGCCTCCAGCCATACTGCTCGTTCTATGCATGATTTCCTGCAAGACAGGATTGTCAGTGTTCTGCCATGGCGAGCAAAGATCCTGGATCTCAATCCCATTGAGTACGTCTGGGAACTGTTGGATCAGAGGGTGAGGGCTAGGGCCATTCCCCCCAGAAATGTCCGGGAACATGCAGGTGCCTTGGTGGAGGAGTGGGGTAACATTTCACAGCAAGAACGGGCAAATCTGGTGCAGTCCATGAGGAGGAGATGCACTGCCGTACTTAATGCAGCTGGTGGCCACACCAGACACTGACTGTTACTATTGATTTTGACCCCCCCTTTGTTCAGGGACACATTATTCAATTTCTGTTAGTCACATGTCTGTGGAACTTGTTCAATTTATGTCTCAGTTGTTGATTCTTGTTATGTACATACAAATATTTACACATGTTAACTTTGCTGAATATCAACGCAGTTGACAGAGAGGACGTTTCTTTTTTTGCTGAGTTTACATGGTAAAGTTGATAATTTCATAACGAGGCCACCGATCCCTTTTGCAAGACATGCCCTTAGCGTGAGGAGAAGCTCACTCAGTAAAAACTTCCAAATGGTCAAAACCAACTGGTTTTGAGATGGGGGTGAAATCCATAGTTGTGCTACATATTCATTGGCTTTGCCACAGCAATTATTTTTTTACAGTCAAGATTAATACATGACTAGCTCAAACACTTAATCTGCAATAATTCCAAGTTAATCAGTGGGTGATGTTGATTTCAGAACCAAAGTGGAGGGACAAAAAACATATGCTTCATTGCCCTGCTGATAGTGGTAGTGGGGTGGTATATGCCTAGGCTCCCTATGGCTCAGGTCAGATGCCTTCATAGTACATAGAACATAGATATACAGAATTTAAAAACACTCGCACGCACACACACACACACACACGGAAAGAGAGGAGTCTGCTTCGACAAATCCAGCTCAGAGAGGCCCAGCTCTCCATCAGCAGACAATTTGAATTTAGAATTTAAAATGAACGTGGGTATGCAACAATTGTTAACTCATTGAATCTTTTCCAGCGAACCCAATTGCATCAAATTGTTTCAAACTAAATTGTATCTCATCGGAGCCCATGTGTCTAGCTAGATACGTATCGAATCGTCTTGAAAGGGAAATATTCACATCCTAAGAATATGCATCAGGCTTTAAAATTAGGTTCATAAACAATGAGAGGAAAAACCATGAGGATTTTAGGTCTATGAAGATACTCTATATAGATGTTGTGATCTAATTTTAGATCTTAAGGAATTGTATTAATACGCTGTGATATAATTATTCAATTTTTTTTAGCATCTTTAGATTTAGAGCATAAGACAGTTGTTTTGTATGTTTGTCACAGGTAGTATGCAGTATTTAAATAGCAACTAAGATGAGATATATTATTATTATTTTTAGTTATTTTTTTATCAACACTGTTATTTTTTTTCAGGTAAAGGAATGGCTCTGTCTGACCTGCCAGATGCAGAGAGCACTTGGAGCAGTGGAACCCCCAGGACCTCCCATGATGAAATCCCAACCGTTGCCCAGCATAGTCTCTACACCTGTTGCACTTCAAAAGGAGAATGTCACACCTGCTGCATCTCCAAAGCCGACTCCAGCTCCAGCTAAACCCCAGAAGGAGGAGATCCCAGTACCTGCGGCTGGCCAACAAGAGATCACTCCACCCACTGTACCTCAGGAGACACCAATTCCCGTTGGAACCCCAGCACCAAATGCAGACAAAAAGGAGGAGACCCCACCACTAGGATCCTCACAACATCAACAAGCTTCACCTGCTCTGGCTGAGAAGGAGAATCAAGAACCTATAATTGTACAGAAAGCAGAGGAGAAGAAAGCAGCGCATCCCCAGAAGGCCAATGCCCCCCCATCAGTACATGCCAACGTGGACAAACCTCCATCAGCTCCTCCAATGGGAGCAGCATCCTCCCAACCATTTCCCAAAGCAGGCCAATCTTTTTGTCCACTCTGCAAGGTGGAACTCAACAAGGGCTCCAAGGACCCTCCCAACTATAACACCTGCACAGAATGCAAGAACACTGTCTGCAACCTCTGTGGATTTAACCCCATGACACATGAAACAGAGGTAAGACTGCAAAATATGTTAATTACATTTGATTATATGTGTATTTAGCAGACTCTCATATTTGCTATACATGCTTAGAAGGACTCTGTCATATTCTCTGTCATCCCCAATACCATGTTGAGCAGGTGTAATTATTCAGAAGATGTTAACCCCATAGGCACGTAGCAGAGGCAATGACTGATGAAGGTTGATCGCAATTTGTTCACTAAACTGTTGTATTATCCATCTTCAGACTAGTTATGTTGCTTGTCTAGAGAAAACAGGTCTTATTGTCTTGAATGGGTTTTAGCTCAAATAAGATACAGACTATTCAGATTCAGATTTCCAACATAGGTTTTTTATTGTCTTACATTGAATGAAAATTAGTCAGAGGTTGTAGCACATAATTGTTAGATATTAATACCCTTTTCTTGTGCTGTGATAACACACTGGGCATAGACTTCAATTCAACATCTATCACACGTTGGTTCAATGTCATTTCATTGAAATGATGTGGAAACAGCATTGATTCGACGACTGCGTGCCCAGTCGGAAGTCATTTGAGAGGCTGTCGCTACTCAATCTCTTGTTTCCTGATATTGTGACTCAGTAACAGTGTAGGTCACTACAAGGTATTTGTGGTGATTTCATCTGCAAATGTCTAATAATAACAGGCCTGCTCAGACCGCTCACAGCAGTTCACCCAGCTGCTGGGTACTGATGGAGGGATGGAGGCCTTCAGGGCTAGGGCTGGAAACATGAATGCTATCTGCTCTGTAAAGTCAACCTACATAATAACAGCCCATAATCCACCCTGTGTTCTCAGTGCTGCTGTGTTTCACTCAATACTTACTTTAGTAATGGGAGTCTGAAAGGATCAACCTACAGGTAACTGCCAAAATAAAGGAAACACTTGAGTAAATTAAGGATACAAAGTAAACAACAAGAAGTATATGGACATCCCTTAAAGTTAGTGGATTCTATTTCAGCCACACCTGTTGTTGACAAGTTTATACATTCTAGCACACCGCCATGCATTCTCTATAGACAAACATTGGCAGTAGAATGGCCTTACTGAAGAGCAGCCGCACACAAGCCTAAGATCACCATGTGTGATGCCATGTGTCAGCTGGAGTGGTATAAAGCTCGCCGCCATTGGACTCTGGAGCAGTGGAAATTCGTTCTCTGGAGTGATGAATCACGCTTCACCATCTGGCAGCCCGATGGACGAATCTGGGGTTGGCGGATGCCAGGATAAAGCTACCTGCCACGATAAAGCTACCTGCCACAATGCATAGTGTCAGCTGGAAAGTTTGGTGGAGGAGGAATAATGGTCTGGGGCTGTTTTTCATGGTTCTGGCTAGGCCCTTAGTTTCAGTGAAGGGACATTTTTATGTTACAGCATACAATGACATTCTAGACGATACTGTGCTTCCAACTTTGTGGCAACAGTTTGATGAAGGCCCTTTCCTGTTTCAGCATGACAATGCCCCCGTGCACAAAGCAAGGTCCATACAGAAATGGTTTGTTGAGATTGGTGTGGAAGAACTTGACTGGCCTGCACAGAGACCTGACCTCAACCCCATTGAACACATTTGGAATGAATTGGAACGCAGACTGCGAGCCAGGCCTAATTGCCCAACATCAGTGCCGACCTCACTAGTGCCGACCTCACGCAGCAATGTTCCAACATCTAATGGAAGCCTTCCCAGAAGAGTGGAGGATGTTATAGCAGCAAAGGGGGACCAACTCCATATTAATGCCCATGATTTTGGAATGAGATGTTTGACGAGCAGGTGTCCACATACTTTTGGCCATGTATATTGTATATTGTGTATATTGAAAGTGGGATGCTCATTATTTTGGCTACCATATCTAAAAGAAAGAGATCTCAGTGACTTTGAAAGAGTGGTCTCAAATGAGCATAGTATTTCCAGATTTCTATAAAATATGACCTATACTTATTTACAATATGAGCAAAATAGTTTTCCTTCCAAATTTGTTAAGTATGTTAAAATGCAGCTCTTCTGTGTTGGAATGGTGTGGACGTTCCCCAACAACAGAGTGGTGTGGGCATATACCGTTAAAAACAAATATTCATGTGAGTAGGCTGCTGATTGGCCAGCTCATCCTCCTCTAGACTGCTGATTGGTCAGCTCATTCTCATCTAGACTGCTGATTGGCCAGCTCATCCTCCTGTAGACTGCTGATTGGCCAGCTCATCCTCCTCTAGACTGCTGATTGGCCAGCTCATTCTCCTCAGGAGTATGACATCATATTCTATGAGGAAATAGCAAGCATTTTTTAAACTGTCTGTTTAACATACAAGTTTGAGGTGTTTTTTTTAAAGTGTTTTTTTCTCCAATGAATGCTTTGGCCACAAATAAGAGTATAGAATGAGTCAACAACATTATTTGGGTATTTATTTAACATAATATTAACTTTTAAAAGGGAGATTTTCACTGGACAGTGATTGGCACCTGTTCCAGCTAATAACAGACTTGTGTATAAAAAAACTACTGACAACATAATCAAATGTGCTGCCAAGTTCATTCTCCCTCCGGGCCAGAACAGTTTAGAGGTGACAAAATAAAGCATTTTTACCTCCTGCCCTTTGACATGTTTTGAGAGACTGAGATGGATTTTAAAGCATGAGACCTCTATAGATGAGAGACTGAGCCCTGCATTGGAAATGTGTGGCGAGATTGCCTGGATTGCCTGGAGAGCTGCCCAGATTATGCATTAGCACTGAGGTCTAAGTGCAATGGCTCTATGTAACCTTTATGAATATCAGTTATTGTTTGAGGGTCCTCAAACAGTATTTAAACGATTCTCTAATGTCGGACAGCTGCCTGCCGCTTCCTGGGACATCCCTCTCATGGTAAGGTCTCAGTGGATGTGACATAATGTCTCAGCCTTGGCCTTCCGGCAGCAATAAAACTTTATTAAAGTGATTGAGAGTTGTGCAACAGCTTTAGTGAGATGGGATCTGCTGCTGTGGCTGGCTGGGGACTGTCCAGCCTCCATGAGAGATGGCAGGGCCCTGTAATATGCCAATAAACAGAGGTGAGCTGGAATAATTCCAACACAACACAGCAGCCTGCAGCAGTACGTTTCCCATGCAGTCATCACTGGCTCTCTGCACTTCAACAGTTCTCTTTAAATGATTTGGCTTTAGAGCCCCACACGTGTGTTGCCTGCTAATAGTGGTGCATTGGCTTTCTGTCACCAACACACATGACACGGGCTAGCTAAGGGCTGGGACGTTGGGTGCTGCCCTCACTTCGGTCACCTCTGGGTTAACTAAAGTAGGCTGGTGTTAATTAGGGAACTCCCTATTTCCAGGCAGGTAATGAAGAGTAGTTACATTACAGCTTCCATTACAGTGTTTCTCATTGGTTGTTTATTCTCAGGTGTGTGAGCATGCGTGATTGAAAGACTGGGTCAAACCTCAACACTTAACATGAGTAAACATGAATAAAGTGACTCGGTCTATTA
Source organism: Oncorhynchus kisutch (assembly GCF_002021735.2). Classification (NCBI taxonomy): domain Eukaryota; kingdom Metazoa; phylum Chordata; class Actinopteri; order Salmoniformes; family Salmonidae; genus Oncorhynchus; species Oncorhynchus kisutch. Next base: position 30,091,777 of record NC_034195.2, read on the forward strand.
AAAAGTGGTCAGATGAAGCAGCTGCTAAACTACAGGACTGTTTGCTATCAGACTGGGACATGTTCCGTGATTCTTCCGATGGCATTGAGGAGCACACCACATCAGTCACTGGATTTATCAATAAGTGCATCGAGGACGTCGTCCCCACAGTGACTGTATGTACTGTACAAACCCAAACCAGAAGCCATGGATTACAGGCAATATTCGCACTGAGCTAAAGGGTAGAGCTGCCGCTTTCAAGGTGCGGGACTCGAACCCGGAAGCTTACAAGAAATCCTGCTATGCCCTGCGACGAACCATCAAACAGGCAAAGTGTCAATACAGGGCTAAGATTGAATCATACTACACCGGCTCCGATGCTCGTCTTATGTGGCAGGGCTTGCAAACTATTACAGACCACAAAGGGAAGCACAGCCGCGAGCTGCCCAGTGACACGAGCCTACCAGACGAGCTAAATCACTTCTATGCTCGCTTCGAGGCAAGCAACACCAAAGCATGCATGAGAGCATCAGCTGTTCCGGATGACTGTGTGATCACGCTCTCCGTAGCTGACGTATTTAAGACCTTTAAACAGGTCAACATACACGCAAAGCTGCGTGGCCAGATGGATTACCAGGACTTGTGCTCCTGGCATGTGCTGACCAACTGGTAGGTGTCATCACTGGCATTTTCAACATTTCCCTGATTGAGTCTGTAATACAAACATGCTTCAAGCAGACCACCATAGTCCCTGTGCCCAAGAACACAAAGGCAACCTGCCTAAATGACTACAGACCCATAGCACTCACGTCCATAGCCATGAAGTGCTTTGAAAGGTTGGTAATGGCTCACATCAACACCATTATTCCAGAAACCCTAGACCCACTCCAATTTGCATACTGCCCAAACAGATCCACAGATGATGCAATCTCTATTGCACTCCACACTTCCCACCTGGACAAAAGGAACACTTATGTGAGAATGCTATTCGTTGACTACAGCTCAGCGTTCAACACCATAGTACCCTCAAAGTTCATCACTAAGCTAAAGATCCTGGGACTAAACACCACCTCTGCAACTGGATCCTGCACTTCCTGACGGGCCGCCCCCAGGTGGTGAGGGTAGGTAGCAACACATCTGTCATGCTGATCCTCAACACTGGAGCTCCCCATGGGTGTGTGCTCAGTCCCCTCCTGTACTCCCTGTTCACCCACGACTGCATGGCCAGGCATGACTCCAAAACCATCATTACGTTTGCAGACAACACAACAGTGGTTGGCCTCATCACCGATAACGACGAGACAGCCTATAGGGAGGAAGTCAGAGACCTGGCTGGGTGGTGCCAGAATAACAACATATCCCTGAACGTAACCAAGACTAAGGAGATTATTGTGGACTACAGGAAAAGGAGGACCAAACACGCCCCCATTCTCATCGACGGGTCTGTAGTGGAGCAGTTTGAGAGCTTCAAGTTCCTTGGTGTCCACATCAACAACAAACTAGAATGGTCCAAACACACCACTGGCAAGTGGTACCGAAGTGCCAAGTCTAGGACAAAAAGGCTTCTCAACAGTTTTTAACCCCTAGCCATAAGACTCCTGAACAGGTAATCAAATGGCTACCCGGACTATTTGCATTGTGTGCCCCGCCCAACCCCTCTTTTTACGCTGCTGCTACTCTCTGTTTATCATATATGCATAGTCACTTTAACCATAACTACATTTTATGCCTCAATCAGCCTGACTAACCGGTGTCTGTATGTAGCCTCGCTACTTTTATAGCCTCGCTACTGTATATCACCTGTCTTTTTACTATTGTTTTATTTCTTTACCTACCTATTGTTGACCTTTTTTCCACTGTTGGTTAGAGCCTGTAAGTAAGCATTTCACTGTAAGATCTACACCTGTTGTATTCAGCGCACGTGGCAAACACTTTGATTTAAAGGATAATGAGGTATTATTTTTTGGGATTCCTCATATTATAGCCATGTCATTTCAAAAATGATAAATAGTCTCCACATGGGTGTATGGCACTGCTGTGATGTCAGTGTTCGTACAGTGGGCTAGCTAGCCGATTCACAAGCGTTCCAATGTAATAACATGTCATTTCTCAGACCTCTCTTAGTCACACAACTGGAGGCCTTTTCTAAAGGTCATCTTTTGATGCTAATGCCGTTTTAATGAGATGCCGTGTTATTTCGCACTAACCTCCACAGGCTGGACCAAAATACCACCAGATTAAACCTGAAAGCAGTTTGCATTTAATGGAAACTCAAAATGGCTGCTGCATTATTGATTGTTTATGTATGCAGCCCATTTAAGATTGTTTTGTAATGCTTGCATTTTAGGTAATAGATGATCATCAGTAATTGTCAGTATTTGTTGCAAGTGACGTACTGCATTAGCCACATACAGTATTAGTATTTGTGTGCTACTTGGTAGCCTGTTCCCTCATGTCCCTGGATGTTGAATCTCACTAACAGGGCTATGAGAGTAGACCTCTGTGATACTGTGGATATTTAGGCTCAGCCTAACTCACACATCATAATGGAGAAATAATTCTTCATCTGATCGACTTTCCTCTTACATAAATGACTTTGCTCCTTGTGTCTTTCATGCACAGAAGACAATTCAGCCTGAGGTGGCGGTTGGGAGAGGGGATACACGGACAATGCTTACTTAGTACATCATCAACATGCCTGTGTGAAGGCAGAGTGGCAGAAATTGCTTGGCCTTAACACTGATGGCTGGGAATCTGTGTAACTGCAGGGGCAGCTGACATCCACATTGTCATAAGATTTTTTTTAAACCTTTATTTAAGTAGGCAAGTCAGTTAAGAACAAATTCTTATTTACAATGACGGCCTACTCCGGCCAAACCCTAATCTGGACGACGCTGGGCCAATTGTGCACCGCTCTATGGAACTCCCAATCACGGCCGGTTGTGATACAGTGTGGAATCGAACCAGGGTCTTTAGTGATGCCTCTAGCACTGAGATGCAGTGCGCTAGACCGCTGCGCTATTCAGGAGCAATACTGCATTGTGCTTTTCTTGAGCTTCAGATCTTTCCCTGCTTTATTATAGTATTTTTTTCTTCGAATTGACAGATGCTGTCAAAGCCTTTTTATCCTCTACAGTAAAACGCTGTGGTTGGAGAGGAGAGGGGGATGGGGAGGCGTGGGAACAAGAGGGGGCAAACACCCTCAGCAAGTCTGTCCATTTCCCTTCCTCTCTCTCTTTCTACTCCAGCTGGTCTTCTCAAAAGCCTGAGTGGATGTTTTCTGTTATCTAAGACACACGTGTTCCCTCCCTGGGTCTGTTTCCAGCTGTTTTCTATTAGTCCACTACTACCTAGTTATAATGTTCCATACAGGGTAATAATGAGCATGAGCAAGGACGTATTGCTGGTTGGCAGTCTCATAGTTGCTACAGAGTTGCTGGCACCACCATTAGCCTCTGTATAAAATGTCAGTACTATCATTTTTTATTTTCCAGTGGAAAAAGGGACTTCCAAATATGTAAACAACAACAGCAATCTGTCATTCATGGTATGGCGACTCATGGTCTACGGCTACCATCCATGATTAGAAATCGCACACCTCATAATCTATAGCCCTATCTGTAGGGAGCAATCATCACACCTCATAATCTATAGCCCTATCTGTAGGGAGCAATCATCACACCTCATAATCTATAGCCCTATCTGTAGGGAGCAATCATCACACCTCATAATCTATAGCCCTATCTGTAGGGAGCAATCATCACACCCACCTCCAAGGTTATGAAGCAAGGTTTTTATCTTTAACTGTGGTTCATTTTCTCTACTCTCTGCTAGGCCTGTGTTAATGTGTAGGTCCTGGCCCAGGCTGTTGCTGTGGTGATACGGAGAAACCCCTTGGTGCACCGAGTGGCGGTGTTAAAAATAGTCCCTCAGAGGCCAGACCAAACACAGTTTACCTGCTACCGCCTCCCTCCTTTCATCCCTTCTTCACAGGCTGTGTGTCTCACAGGGTTCTAGACACTCTTTTATGTACGTTTTTAACCATTGCACTGTTTTTGCAGCGTGTTTCTATTGAAGATCAAGACCAATATTATTTTATGTTTTACTTCTGAGGCTGAATGTTTCAAGTGATAATCTGCAGAGCAAGCTGGTTTAAATGTGCAATCTTACTCATGTCTTGGACCAGGTCCTCCCTGTAAAATAAGGTTTATGTCAATGAGACTAACCTTGATAGGCTACAGTTAGGGCTATGTAGGATTTCAACAATGCTGTACTTTCTACCTCAATTGATTCAGACTAAAATATGAGTTATTATAGGCCAGTTGATGGGTGTGTTGTGCTTAGGAGCAGTTCCTAGCTGTGACGTGCAACCCTCAAGCAAAAATATTCCTTCAAATAGGAGAGTGGTGCGGCTTGCTATTTTGACAGTGGGCTTGGCTGTCAGTTGGAGGAGAGGGAATCTCCCCCTAGAGACCTGTCCCCATTAATGCACTCATAGTGCATCTCTTTCTTTCTCTCTCCGTCTCCGCTCTCTATTCATCTTTCTATCTAGTCTATCAATCTTTTCTATCTTTACCCCTCTATCTCTCTCTCCCTCTCTCATTCTCCCCCTCTCTCCCTCTCTCATTCTCCCCCTCTCTCTCTCCCTCTCTCATTCTCCCCCTCTCTCCCTCTCTCGTTCTCCCCCTCTCTCCCTCTCTCGTTCTCCCCCTCTCTCCCTCGCTGTCTACCCGTTTTCAAAGGAAAGTTTGTTGACGTGTCATCTGTCAGATTTGAGAGAGAAAGCAGGGCCCGGGCTCTTCGTCTTCAGAATGAAGCACTCTGCTTATGGCAGATTAGTGGGTCAACACTCTCTATTATCAGAGGGCCAGATTGATGAGGAATGTGAGCACTGCAGGGGCTGCTGAAAGCACACTATATTAGCCAGCTACAGGCGTTGCCAAAGGCAGCTGCCAGGCAATCAATAAGGAACTTACAAGCATGAGCTTCTGCAAGAATAGAGGTTCTCTGACAACCTGAAATATACAGCCTCAAACACAACCCACCGGCCTTTTGTTCAAGTCACCTCACAGATGGCATGATATCAGATGTAAATCTCCAGTATTTTTGTATGCCCTTTGCCAGGGGACTTGGTTGGTTGGCACACTGTGTGCTTCTTAACAGAGTAATGCAACCAAGCTATTGATATTGTTGTGATAATGCTGACAAGTTTAAAAAAAATAGTATATGGTTGGTTACAGCAGCAGTGTGTTGGTTTATAGGCTCTCTGGTTTACAGGCTTATATGTTTACAGGCTCTCTGGTTTACAGGCTTACAGGTTTACAGGCTCTCTGGTTTACAGGCTTACAGGTTTACAGGCTCTCTGGTTTACAGGCTTACAGGTTTACAGGCTCTCTGGTTTACATGCTTACAGGTTTACAGGCTCTCTGGTTTACAGGCTTACAGGTTTACAGGCTCTCTGGTTTACAGGCTTACAGGTTTACAGGCTCTCTGGTTTACAGGCTTACAGGTTTACAGGCTCTCTGGTTTACAGGCTTACAGGTTTACAGGCTCTCTGGTTTACAGGCTTACAGGTTTACAGGCTCTCTGGTTTACAGGCTTACAGGTTTACAGGCTCTCTGGTTTACAGGCTTACAGGTTTACAGGCTCTCTGGTTTACAGGCTTACAGGTTTACAGGCTCTCTGGTTTACAGGCTTACAGGTTTACAGGCTCTCTGGTTTACAGGCTTACAGGTTTACAGGCTCTCTGGTTTACAGGCTTACAGGTTTACAGGCTCTCTGGTTTACAGGCTTACAGGTTTACAGGCTCTCTGGTTTACAGGCTTACAGGTTTACAGGCTCTCTGGTTTACAGGCTTACAGGTTTACAGGCTCTCTGGTTTCATATTTGTTTTCAAGAGAATGCTTTGCTGCTTTGCACACCTGAGTTATTTGATATCATTGACTATGCTGTAGTTGAATAAGATTGATGTAGGGGGGATATAGAATTGTGTGGCTTTTTCTCTGAGACGTGCTATCACATTGCATCTACATTGAACAAAAATATAAACACAGCATGTTGGTCCCATGTTTTCCATATGCACAAAAGCTTATTTCTATCAAATTTTGTGCACAAATGTATTTACACCCCTGTTAGTGGGCATTTCTCCTTTGCCAAGATAATCCATTCACCTGACAGGTGTGGCATATCAAGAAGCTGATTAAACAGCATGATCATTACACAGGTGCACCTTGTGTTGGGGACAATAAAAGGATCACCAACCCCTCTTTTACACTGCTGCTACTCTCTGTTTATCATATATGCATAGTCACTTTAACTATACATTCATGTACATACTACCTCAATTGGCCCGGCCAACCAGTGCCCCCGCACATTGGCTAACTGGGCTGCATTGTGTCTCGCCACCCACCACCCGCCAACCCCTCTTTTACGCTACTGCTACTCTCTGTTCATCATATATACGTAGTCACTTTAACCATATCTACATGTACATACTACCTCAATCAGCCTGACTAACCGGTGCCCGTATGTAGCCTCGCTACTGTTATAGCCTCGCTACTGTATATAGCCTCGCTACTGTTATTTTTCGCTGTCTTCTTACTGTTGTTTTTATTTCTATACTTGCCTATCGCTCACCTAATACCTTTTTTGCACTGTTGGTTAGAGCCTGTAAGTAAGCATTTCACTGTAAGGTCTCAAAAACACCCTTGATAATTCTTCATTCAATACTGAAGGATTGTCACTTGTACTCATGCTTGGGTTAATTCATCTGTATGGGCAATGAACCATAATACATTATGCTCACATGCAACATATACTGTACAATACACTGACAAATACCTGTTGTATTCGGTGCACGTGACAAATAAACTTTGATTGGATTTGATTTTAATAAAAGGCCACTATAAAATGTGCAGTTTTGTCACACAATACAATGCTACAGATGTCTCAAGTTTTGAGGGATGTGCAATTGGCATGCTGATTGCAGGAATGTCCACCAGAGCTGTTGCCAGAGAATTTAATGTTAATTTCTCTACCATAAGCCACCTCCAACGATGTTTTATAGAATTTGGCAGTGTGTCCAACCGGCCTCACAACCGCAGACCACTTGTATGGTGTTGTGTGAGTGAGCGGTTTGCTGATGTCAACATTGTGAACAGAGTGCTCTATGGTAAAGGTGGGGTTATGGTATGGGCAGCCATGGGCAACAAACCCAATTGTATTTTATCGATGGAGGTTTGAATGCAAAAAACCTCCGTGACGAGTTCCTGAGACCCTTTGTGAGGCCTATTTTGTTTCGGTGTCTGTGACCAACAGATGTATATATGTATTCCCAGTCATGTGAATTCCATAGATTAGGGCCTAATGAATGTATTTCAATTGACTGATTTCCTCATATGAACTGTAACTCAGTATAATCTATGAAATTGTTGCATGTTGCGTTAATGTTTTTGTTCAGTATAGAATAATAAAAGAGTGTGTGATTTAGTGTAGAGCTCAGCAGATATACGGTGGTGGTGTTATAGCTCTGGTATGGTGTCCCTGTGTGTCAGCATAGCATCTTCATAAGAGCTGTCACTGTGAAGGCCTTGTTAATCCAGCTCTGAGACTAATCACAGTCAATGCCTGCAACCCCTGCTCCCCCTGCACAGCTCCCCTGTTCCCCCTGTTCTCAGCACAGAGCTCCTGCTCAAACATATTTAATTAAAGGAATTGATGATGGTATGCCCAGGACTCAAAGGTCTCTGCTCGAGTGGAAACCTAGTAACAGCCATATCATTACAAGGTTGACCTCTGGAAATATTGTGTCTTCGACTCTGACACACATGTAGCGTGATCCTTCTAGACTTCCATTAGTATGTGTTGACATTATGTGCTGCCGAGGTGTTTGTGAAATTGTAGTTGAAAAGCATTACAACTTTATCTTGTTTTACAGATACAAGTCATCTGTAATATTTTGGAGGCTTCAGTTTGGACTGAGGCCAGTATGCCACCTGGAGAGATGTGAGAGACTGGTCCATATTTAGCCAGGGAGAGGGACTGGGGGACAGGGTAGTGTAGAGAGAGGACAGGGACAGGGGGAAAGGGTACTGCAGAGAGAGGAGAAGGATTTGTATACAGGGTACTGTAGATATGCTGTTCAGGTACACAGAGTGAGCTGTTGTTTCATCGTCCTCCACTATTTCCCCCACCACCCCTCCCAAGTGTGTCCTGTCACAAAGCAACAAGAGGTGAATGTAGAAGAAAACAGAAAATGGAACCTTATCTGTTTTTAATGAGTTATGCAAATGAGTTTGTGGTGTAGTTCATTTACAAACCAAGGACATTTTAATCTAAGATGTACTTTTGTGGCGGGGGGATAAAATGATTAAGCATAACATGATGATTTCACCTTGAGTTGAAACATGTTGTGGGTGAAGACTGTGGTAATTTAAAAGGTGAATATGCTATTTTACTCTGATGAGAGACAGTGATTCAGTCATGATTATGTTGGTATTTATGAGCCACTGATTTTCAGGTAATCAAAAGAGCACACTCAATTACCTTCATAAAATATCTGATATAATGTAACTGCTAGCATCCCCATTCATATTCAGTGACAAGCTCCTCCATTGGCAGATATGAATTCACCTACTCTTAAACATCAACAGGATAGCTTATTGAATTCCTCTTTCACAAGGGTTTTGATTCATGCGTATGGTTTTATTCTATTTCTATGAATAGTTTCCTGCGTCTCTCAGCACCAGTCTACCGGTTCTGTGTCTCTAATGAGGCTATTGTGTTGGCGTAAGAGGTGATCAGAGAACCAGGAAGTGTCAGAGCTTCTGATGACCAATTAATTGCCTGATGGGTCCCACTGGTGACATGGCTCCTCTGATTAGCATATGTATGAGCTCGAAGCCGCTTGCTTGTTAGTGCTGATTACATCCTCACACAGACCAATGGAGGATGGAGAGAAGTGGGGAGAAGTGGAGTGGACGAGGCTGCCATTCAGTGATGCCTTAGGCAGGATATTTAAACCGTCAGTTTTATCTTTTAAACAATATTACGAGTCCTTAATTTACAGATCTACAAAAAAGACTGATATTAATGTTATATGAAGCTTTGGTCGTATATTTAGTAGGCATAGCTCTGCACTAGAGCTTAGCAGGATTGGCTGGGAACTGTGATCGGTTATCAGAAGGCAGTGAAGAATCATGTGTTATATACCATACATAAAATCAACGATACAATGACCATAGAAACGATAACAGGAAACATAAAACTGTTAGGCTACATCCTCAGTGTAAAGAAATGGATAAGAATTCCATTTATCGTGCATCCTTTTTTAAATGATATTTTTTCTGTATGGTATGGTTTCAGCATAGACAAATGGTGGACGGTGGTTGACAGAGCAGTAAACCTGAGCAGGGCCGGCTCTAGCCTATCAGGGGCTCTAAGCAGGATTTGGTTGGGAGACAAATGCTTTTAGTGGCTCCCCTCTTGACGTCGGAGAGAAAAATGTAAGTTTTAAAGTGAATTTCCTGCAATTCTACACAGTATGCCATAGGGCGTAGAGAAAATGTTGCAGTTTTAAATAAAGTTTCTGCAGTTCTGCTTATTTTGTCATGGGGCAGAGAGGAAATGTTGCTATTTTATAAGACATTTCATGCAATTCTACCCATTTTGCCATGGGCAGATTTTTTGTTGTTGTTGCAGTTTTTAACCAAGTTTTCAGCAGTTCTAAACATTTTGCCATGGGGCGGAGATACCCCATGGCAAATACCGTATACCAGTGTATTTGGAAATATCCACGGGATGGTTTTTCAATATCGTTGAAACTATTTATTTTAAGTAAAAAAAAAAAACTAATATTTGTAGCTACTTTGTAAGTAAATATCTGCAGTCAACTTGTGCAATATGTTAGGAGATTGTGTTCCTGTTTTCACCTGTAACATTATTTTACATTTTACATTTTACATTTTTACAGCGTACCCAGTCACGTGTTTGTTTGTAAATAGCACAACATGAGACAGTCCAGCTGTGCTTTTTATGTTTTATATTAAAAGTCAACTGTGTTTCTTTGCTTCAATAGATTGATCAGGGACATGCAAATATAGTTTTTCTTCCCTGAAACTACATCAGTGCATCACATTTGACAGAAAATAGCTTCATTTTCATCAGATGACAACAGAAGTGCAACACTATTTGGCTGGCAGCCACACAAGTACAGTGCCTTGAGAAATTATGAATTGACTTAGTGCACATTTGTTTGTGTTACAGCCTCAATTTAAAATGGATTAAATATGTTTTTCTCAACCATCTACACACCAAACCCCATACTGACAAAGTGAAAACATGTTTTTAGACATGTTTGCAAATTTATTGAAAATGAAATACAGAAATATATAATTTACATAAGTATTCACAGTATTCAGTATATACTGTGTAGAAGTACCTTTGACAACAATTACAGCTGTGAGTCTTTCTGGGTAAGTCTCTAAGAGCTTTCTACACCTGGATTGTGAAACATTTGCCCAAACTTCTTCAAGCTCTGTCAAATTGGTTGTTGATCATTGCTAGAGAACCATTTTCAGATCTTGCCATATAACAAGTGACGAGGGTGTGAAGTAGCACAAGCGTAGACTAAAATGGACGTTTCTCCAGAGAAACGACACATGACTTTTATTCAGTTAAAAAAACAACAGAATGTGCCACAGCGCTGGGTAACAATAAAACCAAACCAAAATCGAGCTCATCTTTGAGCCTTTCTACGCGGGTATTCCAGTCCGTCTCTGCTACCGGACAGCTAAGCTGTTTATCTGCGTAACAACAAAAGAAAACAGAAACACACCAGGCTTGTCCTTACTGGGGTCAATAATATTGATATCGAAACCCTGTCCAGTTGGGTTTCAATATCACTCCCAGCGTTGGAGGGCTCTGCATATCAGATCTTGCTGCTCCAGAGAAATCAGATCTGGCCAAAACCAGGTTCAAAGAGTCACCACCCAAACTATTTTTCAAGAGTGTCCCGGCCAAGATAGGCAGCACCAAGTCATTACAAAAATTACCACCACCCAATCTATTTTTCAAGAGTGTCCCGGCCAAGATAGGCAGCACCAAGTCATTACAAAAATGAGAGACAAACAACATGAAAAACTACAAGTAATCTAAAAATCTAGTAAAAACCATAAAATTCACAAGAGTATAACAAAATCAAAAACAGCAAATTAAAAACATTGACAGGTCAGGGAATCATTCTAGTTTTTGTATTGTCTAGGGTTTTTTGTATTGTCTAGCTTTTTGTAGGTCTAGGTGATTTGTATGTCTATGGTGGCCTGATATGGTGCCCAATCAGAGGCAGCTGTTTATCGTTGTTTCTGATTGGGGATCATACACTGCTCAAAAAATAAAAGGAACACTTCAACAACACAATGTAACTCCCAGTCAATCACACTTCTGTGAAATCAAACTGTCCACTTAGGAAGCAACACTGATTGACAATACATTTCACATGCTGTTGTGCAAATGGAATAGACAACAGGTGGAAATGATAGGCAATTAGCAAGACACCCCCGATAAAGGAGTGGTTCTGCAGGTGGTGACCACAGACCACTTCTCAGTTCCTATGCTTCCTGGCTGATGTTTTGGTCACTTTTGAATGCTGGTGGTGCTTTCACTCTAGTGGTAGCATGAGACAGAGTCTACAACCCACACAAGTGGCTCAGGTAGTGCAGCTCATCCAGGATGAAACATCAATGCGAGCTGTGGCAAGAAGGTTTGCTGTGTCTGTCAGCGTAGTGTCGAGAGCATGGAGGCGCTACCAGGAGACAGGCCAGTACATCAGGAGACGTGGAGGAGGCCGTAGGAGGGCAACAACCAGCAGCAGGTCCGCTACCTCCGCCTTTGTGCAAGGAGGAGCAGGAGGAGCACTGCCAGAGCCCTGCAAAATGACCTCCAGCAGGCCACAAATGTGCATGTTTCTGCTCAAAGTGGCACCGGGCTGATGACACGCACCTCAGGGCGAGTGCGGAGAGGAGGCAAACGGACTCCATGAGGGTGGTATGAGGGCCCGACGTCCACAGGTTGGGGTTGGGCTTACAGCCCAACACCGTGCACGACGTTTGGCATTTGCCAGAGAACACTAAGATTGGCAAATTCGCCACTGGCGCCCTGTGCTCTTCACAGATGAAAGCAGGTTCACACTGAGCACGTGACTGACGTGACAGAGTCTAGAGACGCCGTGGAGAACGTTCTGCTGCCTGCAACATCCTCCAGCATGACCGGTTTGGCGGTGGGTCAGTCATGGTGTAGAGTGGCATTTCTTTGGGGGGCCGCACAGCCCTCCATGTGCTCGCCAGAGGTAGCCTGACTGCCATTAGGTACCGAGATGAGATCCTTAGACCCCTTGTGAGACCATATGCTGGTGCGGTTGGCCCTGGGTTCCTCCTAATGCAAGACAATGCTAGACCTCATGTGGCTGGAGTGTGTCAGCAGTTCCTGCAAGAGGAAGGCATTGATGCTATGGACTGGCCCGCCCGTTCCCCAGACCTGAATCCAATTGAGCACATCTGGGACATCATGTCTCGCTCCATCCACCAACGCCACGTTGCACCACAGACTGTCCAGGAGTTGGCGGAGGCTTTAGTCCAGGTCTGGGAGGAGATCCCTCAGGAGACCATCCGCCACCTCATCAGGAGCATGCCCAGGCGTTGTAGGGAGGTCATACAGGCACATGGAGGCCACACACACTACTGAGCCTCATTTTGACTTGTTTTAAGGACATTACATCAAAGTTGGATCAGCCTGTAGTGTGGTTTTCCACTTTAATTTTGAGTGTGACTCCAAATCCAGACCTCCATGGGTTGATAAATTTGATTTCCATTGATCATTTTTGTGTGATTTTGTTGTCAGCACATTCAACTGTGTAAAGAAAAAAGTATTTAATGAGAATATTTCATTCATTCAGATCTAGGATGTGTTATTTTAGTGTTCCCTTAATTTTTTGGAGCAGTGTATTTAGGTAGCCATTTTCCTTTGGTGTTTGTGGGATCTTGTCTATGTGTAGTTGCCTGTCAGCACTCGTTTGTATAGCTTCACGGTTCATTTTGTTATTTTGTTAGTTTGTTCAGTGTTTCATGCTTTAAAATAAATACGAATGTACGCATAGCGCGCTGCGCCTTGGTCCGATCCTTATAACGGACGTGACAGAAGATCCCACCAAAAATGGACCAAGCAGTGTGTTCAGGAGGAATGGACCTGTGAGGAGATCCTGGATGGAGCAGGACCGTGGACGCAGGCTGGGGCGTACCGCCGTCCGAAGGAGGAAATAGAGGCAGCGAAAGCGGTGCGGTGACGTTACAAGGAGTTATACCAACGAGGTAGGCCACAGAAACCCCTGGGGGGGGGGGGGGGATGGAGCAGTCGGCGGCGCCGAGGAGCGAACCAGAGCCAGTTAGGGAGTCGGATGAGGAGCAAGATTCCGGAGAGAGGTGCTAGCATTGAGAGCGCTGCAGAGCGGGCGTGCTGAGGTGCGTGCCATCATCCCGGTGTCACCTGTACCGGTCCCATAAATCAGGTCTCCAGTGCGCATTCATAGCCCAGTGCATCCTGTGCTAGCTTCCCCCACTTGCGGGGCTGGAGTGAGCATCCAGTCAGGAAGGGTGGTGCCTCCTCTCAGCACTCGCCCTGAGGTGCGTGTCATCAGCCCGGTGCCACTAATACCGGTCCCACACATCAGGTCTCCAGTGCGCCTCCACAATCCAGTACGTCCTGTGCCTCCTCTCCGCACTCGCCCTGAGGTGCGTATCATCAGCCCGGTGCCACCTGTACCGGTCCCACGCACCAGGCCTCCAGTGCGCCTCCACAGTCCAGAACGTCCTGTTCCTGCTCCTCGCACTCGCCCTTGGGTGCGTGTCCCCAGCCAGGTACCACTGGTGCCGGTACCATGCATCAGACCTCCAGTGCGCCTCCACAGTCCAGTACGTCCTGTGCCTCCTACCTGCACTCGCCCTGAAGTGCGTGTCATCAGCCCGGTACCACCAGTACCGGTCCCACGCATCAGGACTCCAGTGCGCCTCCACAGTCCAGAGCGTCCGGCGACAGTTCCCAGTCCAGAGCTTCTGGCGACAGTTCCCTGTTCAGAGCTTCCGGCGACCGTTTCAAGTCCGGAACCTCCAACGACGGTCCACAGTCACCTGTACCGGTCCCATAAATCAGGTCTCCAGTGCGCATTCATAGCCCAGTGCATCCTGTGCTAGCTTCCCCCACTTGCGGGGCTGGAGTGAGCATCCAGTCAGGAAGGGTGGTGCCTCCTCTCAGCACTCGCCCTGAGGTGCGTGTCATCAGCCCGGTGCCACTAATACCGGTCCCACACATCAGGTCTCCAGTGCGCCTCCACAATCCAGTACGTCCTGTGCCTCCTCTCCGCACTCGCCCTGAGGTGCGTATCATCAGCCCGGTGCCACCTGTACCGGTCCCACGCACCAGGCCTCCAGTGCGCCTCCACAGTCCAGAACGTCCTGTTCCTGCTCCTCGCACTCGCCCTTGGGTGCGTGTCCCCAGCCAGGTACCACTGGTGCCGGTACCATGCGTCAGACCTCCAGTGCGCCTCCACAGTCCAGTACGTCCTGTGCCTCCTACCTGCACTCGCCCTGAAGTGCGTGTCATCAGCCCGGTACCACCAGTACCGGTCCCACGCATCAGGACTCCAGTGCGCCTCCACAGTCCAGAGCGTCCGGCGACAGTTCCCAGTCCAGAGCTTCTGGCGACAGTTCCCTGTTCAGAGCTTCCGGCGACCGTTTCAAGTCCGGAACCTCCAACGACGGTCCACAGTCCGGAACCTCCAATGACGGTCCACAGTCCGGAACCTCCATCGACTGTCCCCAGTCTGGAACCTCCAGCGACGGACCCCAGTTCGGGGCCTCCAGCCATGGTCCCCAGTCCGGGGCCTCCAGTGACGGTCCCTAGTCCGGGTTCTCCACCGACGGTCCCCAGTCCGGGGTTTCCAGCGACGGTCCCCAGTCCGGGGTCTCCAGCGACAGTCCCCAGTCCGGGATCCTCGGCAACGGTCCCCAGTCCTGGGTCTCCAGCGAGGGTCTCCAGCGAAGGTCCCCAGTCCGGGGTCTCCGGCGACGGTCCCCAGTCCGAGGCCTCCGGTGAAGATCCGCAGTCCAGAGCCTCCGGCGATGATCCACGGTCCAGTTCTACAAAGGCAGAGGGATCAGCCTAAAGAGGGGGGGCTGTGTCCAGAACCAGCTCCGCCACCGTGGGTAGATGCCCACCCGGACCCTCCCCTATAGGTTCAGGTTTGCGCCCGGGAGTCTGCAGCTTTGGGGGGGTGGATACTGTCACACCCTGACCTTAGATATCACTGTTTCCTTTATATTTTGGTTCGGTCAGGGCGTGACTAGGGTGGGTACGCTAGTTTTTGTATTGTCTAGGTTTTCTTTGTATGTCTAGGGTTTTGTAGGTCTAGGTGATTTGTATGTCTGTGGTGGCCTGGTATGGTTCCCAATCAGAGGCAACTGTTTATTGTTGTCTCTGATTGGGGATCCTATTTAGGTAGCCATTTCCCTTTGGTGTTTGTGGGATCTTGTCTATGTGTAGTTGCCTGTCAGCCCTCGTTTGTATAGCTTCACGGTTCGTTTTGTTATTTTGTTATATTGTTCAGTGTTTCAGTCTTTAAAATAAATAAGAACGTACGCATACCACGCTGCGACTTGTTCCGATCCTTTTAACGAACGTGACAATATCAGGGCCAGGGTTAGGTTGCACGTTACCTGATATCAATAAAAGAAGAATAACTAGGCACCTTTGTTTAATAACCTTGCACGGCTTTTCTTTTTTAAGAGACCCACTGCAAGTGAATTCTACAAGTGAGTTTCCAGACAATATAAAACAGTCATTTAAAACCATTAGAATTTGGTCGTGACACAAATTCATACTGTTTACATCATGCCACAAATACATCGGCACTTGGACGCGTGGACCGAGTCAAAAAGAACGAGTTCCTGCAGACAAAATGTCTAATGGACGGGAGAGCACATTGTCAGATTTACTCACCCAGCGACAATGTTCGTTTTCTCCAGAGTTCAGTAAAGTCAGTGCACAAAACAAAACCACGAAAATTGTCATTTTCTCGGACAAATGTAAAATATAGAGGCCAACGAAGGTAAGGGGGGAGAGGGACAGCGTGTATGTATGAGTCTGAATGTGAGTATTTGCACGTGTGAGTAGATTGGGTGTTGAGGTCGATTGAGAGAACGGGTTGGGGATTGTTGAGCTGCCACTGACAGCCAGGCGAAGAGCAAAAAGGAGCAGCTTGGACGAGACACTTGGACGAGACACGCGGATGGAGAAGGAACTCAGGCCAGCCAGAGATAGGGTTACTTTGGTTAACTGCCGAGTTGAGGAGGACCTGTGATCTTTACACCAGCAAAAACAAAATAGTTTGCACTACACAACAAGGAAGTTACTCAGCCATAAATAAATAGGTTATTAGTAGGTACTAGTCACAGACAAACGACTTGATATGTTGCCATCTGGGATTTGCCATCTTGGAGACTGACAACTAAGTTAGGAAAACGCCTGTATCTTTGTCGTGACTGGGGTGTATTGATACACCATCCAAAGTGTAATTATTAACTTCACCATGCTCAAAGGGATATTTCATTTTTACTAATAGGTGCCCTTCTATCCGAGAAAACGTCCCTGGTCTTTTGTAGTTGAATCTGTGTTTGAAATTCACAGCTCGACTGAGGTACCTTCCAGATAATTGTATGTGTGGGGTACAGAGATGAGGTAGTCATTTAAAAATTATGTTAAATACTATTATTGCAAACAGAGTGAGTCCATGCAACTTATTATGACTTGTTATGCAGATTTTTACTCTTGGTATAACAAAGTGGTTGAATACTTATTGACTCAAGACATTTCAATTTTACTTTTTAATTCATTTGTAAACATTTCAAAACATAATTCCACTTTGACATTATGGGGTATTGGCACCATCTGGGAAGATGGCACCGACAGAGAGGGCTGCCTCCCTTCTAGTTCTTTGGAAACTTTGCTGTATTTAGTATTGTATGTATTATTTCTTACATTGTTAGCACAGAAAATTGTATGTGTTATTACATACAGCCGGGAAAAACTATTAGATATCAGAGCGACGGTAACTCACCAGCACACCAACATTACGACCAGGAATACGACTTTCCTGAAGCTGATTCTTTGTTCGCACCACCCAGGGCAATTTAACTGATTCCACATGCCGACCCAAAACAACGCGGGTGGAAAAGGGGTACTTGGAGTGTGCACACCACCCACACTTCTGAGTATATTACTCACTAATGTTCAGTCCCTGGATAACAAAGCTGATGAGATCAGAACAAGTGTTTCTTTACAGAGAGTCATCAGGGATTGTAAAATACTTTGTTTCACGGAAACATGGCTCTCTCGAGATGTCCTGTCAGAGTCGGTGCAGCCATCTGGATTCTTAGTTCATCGCATCAACAGGAATTAACAGCTCTCCGGGAAGAAAAAGGGCGCGGTTGTATATTTCATGATTAACGACTCATGGTGTAATTGTGATAAAATACAGGAACTGAAGTCCTTTTGTTCACCCAACCTAGAATCCCTCAAAATCAAATGCTGACCGTATTATCTCCCAAGAGAATTTACTTTGATTGTAGTCACGTGTACATTCCCCTCAAGTTTAACACGTTCTTTGCCTGCTTCGAGGATAACACATTGCCACCAATGCGGCCCACTACCAAAGACTTTGGACTTTGTGTTTACGGACATATTCAATCTCTCCCAATCCCAGTCTGCTGTCCCCACATGCTTCAAGATGGCCACACCATTGTTCCTGTACCGAAGAATGCAAAGGTAAGTGAACTAAATGACTACTGCCACGTAGCACTCGTCTCTGTCATCATGAAGTGCTTTGAGAGGCTAGTTAAGGATCATATCGCCTCCATCTTACCTGTCACCCTAGACCCACTTCAATTTTCTTACCGCCCAAATAGGTCCACAGACGATGCAATTGCCAACACACTGCACACTGCCCTATCCCATCTGGACAAGAGGAATACCTATGTAAGAATGCTGTTTATTGACTATTGCTCAGCATTCAACACCATAGTACCCTCCAAGCTCTTCATGAAGCTGGAGGCCCTGGGTCTGAACCCCGCCCTGTGCAATTGGGTCCTGGACTTCCTGATGGGCCTCCCCCAGGTGGGGAAGGTAGGAAACTACACCTCCACTTCGCTGATCCTCAACACTGGTGCCCCACAAGGGTGCGTACTCATCCCTCTCCTGTACTCCCTGTTCACCCATGACTGCACGCCTCCAACTCAATCATCAAGTTTGTTGACGACTCAACAGTAGTAGGCTTGATTACCAATAATGACGAGACAGCCTACAGGGAGGAGGTGAGGGCTCTGGGAGTGTGGTGCCAGGAAAATAACCTCTCACTCAATTTCATAAAAACAAAGGAGATGATCGTGGACTTCAGGAATAAGCAGAGGGAGCACCCCCCTATCCACATTGACGGGACAGCATTAAAGAATGTGGAAAGTTTGTCGGCGTACACATCACTAACAAACTGAAAGTTTTAAAGCAAGTTTTCGGCAGTTCTACACAATTTGCCATGGGCCAGAGAGGAAATGTTGCAATTTTATAACAAATGTCATGCAATTCTGCACATTTTGCCATGACTTATTCAGCGTCAATGATATCTAATTGAGAGTGACTAACAAAGTCAGTGAGGTATGTGCCCTGAGTGTCTGGTTGGTATTCGGCCATGAGTTCTATAAGTTTAGAAAACTGGCTAGACTAACATACCAATATTTTTTTTTATAATTGAGTAACTATCAGTGACTGACAAAAGTGGAGATAACTGCTGATGCACAACCACATGTTGAACTTGTACTTTGTGTATTCTATTATTCTAACTGTGAACAGTAAGTTGAGACCCCGAATTGTTAAAATATATATATATATATATATTTGGTCGGGGGCCCCCTAGCGGACTCTAAGTCACCGCTTATGCTTGGAGCCGGCCCTGAGCTTGAGCTATTGTGTTGCAGTGAAGCTGAACACAATGTGAGGTTGGAAAGAGAGCACATCCATTTCAGTCTCTAACAAAAGCACCTAATGGATCTGCTGCTGTCATAATTAGCTGACCTTGCTCTATGACCACATGCTTTCTGAAGTATTGAATCGTTTTGTCACCCCTGTTAGCTCGGGCATGAAATAGCCTGCTGGCAGTTACAATGTGATGTTATGGTAACACTTGTAAACACTTTATAAAGTATACATAACCTTTTCTAATATTGGAGTGCATATGGAGAGATTATGATATGTAGGTCATTCCGTGAAATGAGTGCCTTTTGCGTCCCTTTGATATTAATCGTAGACATTGTGCACCAATGTTGTATTTTAAAAGCCGGTTATATTAATTGCGGTGCATTAAACCTGGAAAATGAATTAAAACGGCTTTTTTTATATGAATAAAGGCTTGTTAAAGTGTCCCTCCTTGCACCCTCTGACTTCTAGGAAGATTTTAAGCCACTTAAGCCCAACATTTCTCAAAATGTTCACCATTATTTTAAAGCCCTAGTTATTATTGTTGCTTTGACAAAGTCATTTCTGAAGATTGTTATTTATTTCATGATCAGTGATTCACTTACCTTTGTCCCTTATTTTAAGGTCAACCCTGTTACATGAATTGAACTCTCGCTTTAATGTGGTGAATCTATTCCTTTAAAAAAAAAACATCAAAAGAACCATTGAACTTCTAATAGTCAAACCATAGTGTAAAAGCAGGTGAGCTGGTTCTACTCTTTTTGGCCATCTTGTGGTGTTTTGTGTTGGAAGAGTGAGCAGGTTGAACATAACATGTCAACCCTGTTACTCATAGATAGACAGGCTAGAAATGTTTTAACAATAGATTATTTTTGTTTGAAGTTTACTTTCAATTGCCCCTCCCTGTTTCAAACAACACATTTCCATTCGCTCTGTCACAAGGGTATTTAGGGCAGTTTTAAGATGACATCTTACAGTCAACCCAGTTACAGATGTCAGCTCTTAACTTGATCACTCTTTTGTCGGGGAGAATTTCCCGACAAGTTTTGGAATGGCCTACTAAAAGTCCAGACCTAATCTCATTTGAGATGTTGTGGCAGGATGTAGAGACACCATTAGCAGAGTGCATGCAGGAGCGTGTGACAGACAGAGAGGAGCAGGCAATGGATTTACTAATTATTTCAGATTTCGGGCAGGGCCTTAAATTTTGCAGAAGTAATCGGGCCTGTGTAGGGTAGGGCCTGAACGTCGCAGACATGGGTAGGGCTTGGACTTGGGCTTATAATTCATGCCTGGGCAGGGCTCTATAGCTAATATTTCTCTGTCAAATCACAGTTATGACAAGGTAGCAAGAACCAAGGTCTGGAATGTGTTTCATAAGACACTCGTTCTACAACACCTTGCTTTTAAAGTAGCTTGCACCTTCGCTAGTTTCAAAGTTTCATCACGTCATGTAAAGACATGTTACCGTTGAAACAATATCAACTTCAAGTTGAATGCCTGTGGTCTTCAGTCAGCTCAGCTGTCCTACAACAAAATATTCTACAACTGGCTAGTTTTGTCTGGCCTCATCCCTCCTTATGTCCAGTGTTAGATCTTCTCAATTGTCAGAACCATAAGATCCCTTCAGGTGTAGGCTACATGTGGACATTGCACAAGCATCTTGTGCTCCAGCTTGAGTGTAGATACATTTATCAATGTGTGTGTTCGTGTTACAAAGATAAGAAAGAATATTCCGAAAATATATTGACATGCTTATTAAGACATTATGCCTATACTTACCTAGCAAATAAAAATAAGTTGTGTGTAGAGTATAACTTCAGCTGTCTAACCAGAATGAGAATTGCTATTTATCTATTTGCCAAATCTAAGGCTCTGTCTTCAAGTCTCCAGTGCAGGGGTGTCCAACATTTTCTAGCATTAGGGCTACATTTTTTATATAGCTTTCAAATTGGCACATTATTCTCCTCTCTTCCCTGGCTACTTGGTGTATCAAGAGATGTACAGTGCCAGTAAGCATTTTGAACACACCTACTCATTCAAGGGTTTTTCTTAATTTTTACTATTTTCTACACTTCTTCAAATAGCCACCCTTTGTCTTGATGACAGCTTTGCAAACTCTTGGCATTCTCTCATCCAGCTTCATGAGGTAGTCACCTGGAATGCGTTCCAATTAACGGGTCAAATCCAATTTTATTGGTCACATACACATGGTTAGCAGATGTTAATGCGAGTGTAGCAAAATCCTTGTGCTTCTAGTTCCAACCGTGCAGTAAATATCTGACAAGTAATCTTAGCAATTTCACAACAACTACCTTATACACACAAGTGTAAAGGAATTAATAAGAATATGTACATATTAATATATGGATGAGTGATGGCCGTGCGGCATAGACAAGATGCAGTAGATGGTATAGAGTACAGTATGTACATATGAGATGAGTAATGTAGGGTATGTAAACATTATATAAAGTGGCATTGTTTAAAGTGATTAGTGATACATTTATTACATAGAAGCTGTTTTTCAGTCTCTCGGTCCCTGCTTTGATGCCTTTTATCTTCTATTGTCATTCACAGCCGATATAGAGACTACCTATCAGCATGGTGGTTTTCTGGGGCTACCTTGCCAAACGTCAGTCATCATGCCTCCTGTATGGTGTCCTGTATAAGACAGGAGTTCCCCAACATGCTTGAAGAATACACAGGGTAACCCTCCCCCTATTGATAAAAAGTAATACATTGTATAATCTTGTCTAATTTGAATGCTGAGTGCAAGATATCTCCCAATTCAGACATCAGTATCAGCCTGTCTTTCAGTCAGACAAAATGCTGAAGAGTTGATGAGTGGCACATGTATTGAAAGCATGATATTACTCAACACTTGTGATGTACTGTCTTATTATTAATCACCATTTGTTCCTTCTGAGTTGTTTGCCTATTGGCATGGCAGTGTAGATCAGCTCCAGGCCCCTATCGTTACAAATACTGGTCATGAAGGAGTGATGTATGACAGCGTGTCCATAGACGTCCACCAATCTGTTGTTAACACCTCATATGATGTTTAAGAGTTTGCGCTTTGTACTTGCAGAGCAATCGCTGTACAATTTCTCCATCTGTGCCGTCACAGTTTTTCGACATGGCATCTTGTAGGTATGCCATTAAGACACTGAAGCCGACATCCTCTACCATATATTTGTAATCAGTACCATCCTTCATTTATGTTTGCCTTAGAAAATACACTATAAAATGTTATGAGAACATGCATGTTGTTTTGTGTTAGCAGACAAAGCCCCCGAATGCTAGCTAGTTAGCTACCTAACTTGCTTATCTGGTTTAGTTATCACTAATCTTTGTCTGAGTAGAAATTAGCTAACATTAGCTAGCCAGTTCGAGTTGAAACATTTTTGAAATGCATTGGAAGTTTGCACCAACTTTATGGAAGCTCATTTTCACTCCTGTTTGCCGATCTAAATGTGCGTGCGTTGCACCCATATGCAGACTTGGCAACATTGCCAATATCCACATGGAAGCTGGGGGCGGACCACAACGTGTTGTCTCTGGGCAATTGGGCATCATTGGCAGAAGTGGGCACGTAAGTCATTTATACGCACCCCTTAAGTAAGTCATGGTGAACTCACTTACAAAACTATGTTTTGGACGAGAATGACTTTATGACCAAAATGATCATATTTACGCTTTATAGTCAATATAAGACTCATATTGATGCCACATAGGCCGTTTTTTAAAAGGAGACGTTGGTTTTTAGGGTCAGTTGCTCTTTAATAGGCTCTTTTTTTAAAAACTTTTGGGATGGGAAACATGTATTTTATGAAGTTGAACATGTGCTCTTTGTGACAGAAAGTTACAATTAGGCAAAATCAAAAGGTTTTATTGACAACAATATTCAAAAGGCACCCAGTTGGTTGAACAACTCATGTTGCAAAGGCTTTTGTTAGTTCTGAACCCTGGGCCCTGACCCCAGATGCTCACACTCAGCAAGGGTGTGGAAGTAGACGTATTTTGGGTTTGTTTCTGGGGTCAGGGCCCAGGGTTCAGAACTAACAAAAGCCTTTGCAACATGAGTTGTTCAACCAACTGGGTGCCTTTTGAATATTGTTGTCCCCTTTAAGGCGGGAGCACCCTTGGTCATGCGCAGTGTTGCTCTATGTTATTCTGGTACTAACTAGTTTGAGTAAATGTGAAGCTCCAGTTCAATTACTTGTATTCAGAGTGTTTCTTATTACATAAATAAGTACTAAGTGTTAAGACACTACACCTGGCATAGCTGGATGTGGTGTGGACTACAGGCCTATGCCTGGCCATGACAGAGGGTGTGTTACATCACTCAATAAATCTCCTGTCAGTACGTGACGTTCCCATGCAATACTATTAATTTACATTACTAGTCTCTGGAACCAGCACTAATCCCCTTGAGAAAGAGTGTTTTTGTGTGTGTGTGTGTGTGTGTGTGTGTGTGTGTGTGTGTGTGTGTGGTCTCACCATTGACTTTCTTGAACATGCAATATATATGGATTAAATGTAATATTTTTCTCACCCATTTACACGCAATACCTCATAATTACAAAGTGAAATCAATGTCTTTTAGAAATGTTTGCAAATTCATTGAAAAACAATACAGAAATATCTCATTTACATAAGTATTCACACCCCTGAGTCAATACATGTTAGAATCATCTTTGGCAGCTATTGCAGCTGTAAGTCTTTCTGGGTAAGTCTCTAAGAGCTTTGCACACCTGGATTGTACAATATTTGTCCATTATTCTCTTAAAAATCTTCATTTGTTGTTGATCATAGCTGGAGAACCATTTTCAAGTCTTGCCATAGATTTTCAAATAGATTTAAGTAAAAACTGTAACTCGGCCACTCAAGAACATTCACTGTCTTCTTGGTAAGCAACTCCAGTGTAGATTTGAACTTGTGTTTTTGGTTATTTCCCTGCTAAAAGGTAAGTTCATCACCCAGTGGCTGGTGGAAAGCAGTCTGAACCAGGGTTTCCTCTAGGATTTTGCTTGTGCTTAGCTCCATTCTGTTTTTTTTTTTATCTTGAAAATAAAATCTATTCAGTCTCAAATAAATAATGAAACATGTTCAATTTGGTTTAAATAAGCTAACGTTTAAGTTCCTTGCTCAGAACATGAGAACATATGAAAGCTGATGGTTCAATATTCCCATTTCTTCAATATTCCCAGTTAAAAAGTTTTAGGTTGTAGTTATTATAGGAATTATGACTTGTCAACTATT
Organism: Oncorhynchus kisutch; assembly: GCF_002021735.2. NCBI lineage: Eukaryota > Metazoa > Chordata > Actinopteri > Salmoniformes > Salmonidae > Oncorhynchus > Oncorhynchus kisutch. Next base: position 30,116,086 of record NC_034195.2, read on the forward strand.
TCTCTCTATACCATTTGTATTTCATATACCTTTGACTATTGGATGTTGCCAGTCTAATGTTGGGAGTTGATAGGCTTAAAGTCATAAACAGAGCTGTGCTTCAAGCATTGCTAAGAGCTGCTGGCAAACGCAGTAAAGTGCTGTTTGAATGAATGCTTACGAGCCTGTTGCTGCCTACCACCACTCAGTCAGACTGTTCTATTAAATATGCAGGTTTAAAAATATATACTTCTGTGTATTGATTTTAAGAAAGGCATTGATTTTTATGGTTAGGTACATTTGTGCAAAGATTGTGCTTTTTCGGCAATGCGCTTTTATTAAATCATCACCCGTTTGGCGAAGTTGATGTAGGCTGTGATTCAATGATAAATTATCAGGCACCGCGTTGATTATATGCAACGCAGGACAAGCTAGTTAATCTAGTAATATCATCAACCATGTGTAGTTAACTAGTGATTATGGATTATGTGAAGATTGATTGTTTTTTGTAAGATACGTTTAATGCTAGCCAGCAACTTACCTTGGCTCCTTGCTGCACTTGCGTAACAGTTGGTCAGCCTGCCACGCAGTCTCCTCACGGATTGCAATGTAATCAGCCATAATTGGCATCCAAAAAGGCCAATTACCGATTATTGGGGAAGTTGAGTCCATTTCTGCTGGAACATAGACTCTACAACGTGATGAAACGTCCAGCGCCTTGCTGGAACAAGCAAGGTGTTGTAACAAACAAGTCTTTGGTTTCCTAGGCAATGCCCCTGTCCCTGCAAATAACCACAAAATTTTTTCAAACAAACAAATATATATTTATTTATTTTTCTATTCGAACTGTTATTACGGTGGCCACGGTCATTTGGCTGACCAATGACTATCTCACAAATGTCATGAACATCACAGCCCTACACACATGGTGATTGAAAGTGAGAGGTGGTTAATAAAGGGAATGCCCTTTGCTCCAGCATCTCCTGCTCTACCCGAGTGTCACATCCCCACACCATGTCACATCCCCACACCGTCTCTGCAGAGGTACAGTCGCAGTGCTGTTCTCCTGTCTGCTCTACCCGAGTGTCACATCCCCACACCGTGTCACACCCCCACACCGTCTCTGCAGAGGTACAGTCACAGTGCTGTTCTCCTGTCTGCTCTACCCGAGTGTCACATCCCCACACCGTCTCTGCAGAGGTACAGTCACAGTGCTGTTCTCCTGTCTGCTCTACCCGAGTGTCACATCCCCACACCGTCTCTGCAGAGGTACAGTCACAGTGCTGTTCTCCTGTCTGCTCTACCCGAGTGTCACATCCCCACACCGTCTCTGCAGAGGTACAGTCGCAGTGCTGTTTTCCTGTCTGCTCTACCCGAGTGTCACATCCCCACACCGTCTCTGCAGAGGTACAGTCGCAGTGCTGTTCTCCTGTCTGCTCTACCCGAGTGTCACATCCCCACACCGTGTCACATCCCCACACCGTCTCTGCAGAGGTACAGTCACAGTGCTGTTTTCCTGTCTGCTCTACCCGAGTGTCACATCCCCACACCGTCTCTGCAGAGGTACAGTCGCAGTGCTGTTCTCCTGTCTGCTCTACCCGAGTGTCACATCCCCACACCGTCTCTGCAGAGGTACAGTCACAGTGCTGTTCTCCTGTCTGCTCTACCTGAGTGTCACATCCCCACACCGTCTCTGCAGAGGTACAGTCGCAGTGCTGTTCTCCTGTCCGCTCTACCTGAGTGTCACATCCCCACACCGTGTCACACCCCCACACCGTCTCTGCAGAGGTACAGTCACAGTGCTGTTCTCCTGTCTGCTCTACCCGAGTGTCACATCCCCACACCGTGTCACACCCCCACACCGTCTCTGCAGAGGTACAGTCACAGTGCTGTTCTCCTGTCTGCTCTACCCGAGTGTCACATCCCCACACCGTCTCTGCAGAGGTACAGTCACAGTGCTGTTCTCCTGTCTGCTCTACCCGAGTGTCACATCCCCACACCGTCTCTGCAGAGGTACAGTCACAGTGCTGTTCTCCTGTCTGCTCTACCCGAGTGTCACATCCCCACACCGTCTCTGCAGAGGTACAGTCGCAGTGCTGTTTTCCTGTCTGCTCTACCCGAGTGTCACATCCCCACACCGTCTCTGCAGAGGTACAGTCGCAGTGCTGTTCTCCTGTCTGCTCTACCCGAGTGTCACATCCCCACACCGTGTCACATCCCCACACCGTCTCTGCAGAGGTACAGTCACAGTGCTGTTTTCCTGTCTGCTCTACCCGAGTGTCACATCCCCACACCGTCTCTGCAGAGGTACAGTCACAGTGCTGTTCTCCTGTCTGCTCTACCTGAGTGTCACATCCCCACACCGTCTCTGCAGAGGTACAGTCGCAGTGCTGTTCTCCTGTCCGCTCTACCTGAGTGTCACATCCCCACACCGTGTCACACCCCCACACCGTCTCTGCAGAGGTACAGTCACAGTGCTGTTCTCCTGTCTGCTCTACCCGAGTGTCACATCCCCACACCGTGTCACACCCCCACACCGTCTCTGCAGAGGTACAGTCACAGTGCTGTTCTCCTGTCTGCTCTACCCGAGAGTCACATCCCCACACCGTGTCACACCCCCACACCGTCTCTGCAGAGGTACAGTCACAGTGCTGTTCTCCTGTCTGCTCTACCCGAGTGTCACATCCCCACACCGTGTCACACCCCCACACCGTCTCTGCAGAGGTACAGTCACAGTGCTGTTCTCCTGTCTGCTCTACCCGAGTGTCACATCCCCACACCGTGTCACACCCCCACACCGTCTCTGCAGAGGTACAGTCACAGTGCTGTTCTCCTGTCTGCTCTACCCGAGTGTCACATCCCCACACCGTCTTTGCAGAGGTACAGTCACAGTGCTGTTCTCCTGTCTGCTCTACCAGTTCACTGCAAATGTTTTTTCCTCAACCGACCCAAAATAAATGGTGCAAAAAGATCATGCTGCTGTGGAGAGACATTTAATGTAAATAGCAATAAGATGCCATTTGTTTTCTGGAAAGGTAAGCTATTTTTATATGCTACCTGACAAGCGCTTGTTACGCTTCAGACTAACGGTGTTATGGAGGTTTTCTTTGCTCGAGGCTTAGGAATTCTAAAAGCAGATTAGTTCATGTGGTGTAATTTGAACTGATGTAGAATATATTAAACACTGGTAGAATACATTAAACTACAGTAGGGTGGTGTTAGGGTTCACTATGACTTCTAGTGTTTGTAACTGCGTAATGCACTGCACTGACTGTACCAGTGTACATTGTCCATCATTGTTATCCACACATGGCTTCAGGAGTTAAATTAAGATAGGTGGTAACATTCCACTACAGTACACTTCACAGAGTGTGGTGTAACATAACACACGTATAGGACTACACCTTCAGAACAACAGTCACCCATTTGCTTTTGTACCGCTGATGAACACAGTTGATAAATGTGTGTTATGAAGGGTGAATGATTTCTCTTCCATTGTATTTGGAACCCCTATTGGAATAGAGCCAGGCGTTGGCTTGGAATGACGCTAACATGGTCTGTACTAACCACCTGTGTGTTGTCCCCTCCATGACAGAAGTAATAACTGTGTCTGAACTGACCACTAACCACTGTGTGTTGTTCTCTGTGTTGACAGAAGGAATGGCTGTGTCTGAACTGACCACTAACCACCTGTGTGTTGTTCTCTGTGTTGACAGAAGGAATGGCTGTGTCTGAACTGACCACTAACCACTGTGTGTTGTTCTCTGTGTTGACAGAAGGAATGGCTGTGTCTGAACTGCCAGACCCAGAGGGCTCTCTCTGGACAACTGGGAGACATGGGAAAGATGGCCCTACCCATCAAGACCCAGGCCCAGCCCACACCACTCCCTGTAGTCGCAACCACCAAGACAGAGCCCCAGCCTCCAGCAGCAGTAAGCAGCAAGGCCCAGCCTTTCTCTAAAACACAGTCCCCATCCCATGCTGTGCCTCTCACCTCAGTGCCCACTCCGCCTACACCAATACCTGGCCTTGCACAAATGGAACCAAAGATGCAAGTCCCCAAGGCTGAAGCTCCCATGACTGTCGCCAAGGCTGAGGCTCCTGAGACGGAAGTCCGTGAGGCGGAGACAGAGGCACCAAAAATGGAGCCTTCTGTGGCAGAGTTTCCTAAGGCTTTGCTGCCTAAACCTGTACTACCTAAATCTGAACCACCCAAAACTGATGCTCCAGCAGTAGCTGCTTCAGTTGCCTCTGTCCTAGTGACTGAGGCCATGACTCCTCCTGCTCCTCTATCCACCACAGTGGCTACTGCTGTTGCTGTCACTCCAGCCACTGTGGAGGAGAAGCCAGAGGCTGAGGCTCAACCAACAGAGCTACCTAAACTAGCAGAGGAGAAGGTTGAGAAGCAACCGAAACAACAGGAACCACTTTATGTTGCTCCACAACCAGTCCAAACGGATACTATCAAGGAAGTGGCCACTCCATTGGTTGAAAAGGTGGATGATGTCCTTCTTGAACCTCAGCAGATACTCACTGAGAAGGAGACGGTGAAGGTAACTTTTTGTTTAACATATGAATCAATTTATTGTTGTTATCATAATTCCTATTCAATATTGTAATCCCATACTACTATAGATCTCTGCCATAGTTATTAACTGTTCACACACATATAATTTGCTCCAGCCATAAACAGTGCATTCGGAAAGTTTCAGACCTCCCCTTTTCCACATTTCGTTACGTTACAGCCTTTTCTAAAATGGATTAATTGCAATATTTTCCTCATCAATCTACACACAATACCCCACAAAGCTTATTCTACAATGTAGAAAATAGTCAAAATAATGAAAAACCCTTGAATTAGTAGGTGTTCTAAAGCTTTTGACCAGTAGTGTATGTTTTGATTTATCTATGCATAGGACAAGCACATTTTCATCTGATGCTTTTTTATTTTCAGGAGAAGGAGAAAGAGCCAACTGCAGCCTCCCTCCTAGCAGACCAGGTAGTAGCTGAGGTACCATCCAGCCCAGCCAGTTCATTTGAGGCTGACATCAAGCCTGAGGGCTACAGTGACAAGTCCCAGGATGGACCAGACATATTTCCCATCTCACAGGGCTCCTACACCTCCGAGGGGGAGCTGGATGAGTTGCAGACAGTCAGAGATGTCCCTATCATGGACACAACCCCTGACACAGCCATGCCTGCCAAGGAGGAGGGGAATGGGGCAAAGAGGCTTCTGAGTTATGTGCCGATGGAGGAGAGCAGTGGGAGCGAACCCTCTCCCTCACCCAAGCTCCAGAGACGGAGGTTAAGTGCGATAGCAGTCAGCACGGCAGCCTCATCCAGCAGCGAGGACTACAAAGATGACAGCCCTACAGACAGCCCTCCAGACAGCCCAGACTCATTCGTGAATGAGGAGGAGTTAATACGCAGGCAGATCATGGGGATGATGGGAGAGGAGATGTCTCTCTCAGAGGAGGAGGAAAAAGAAGAGAAAGAGGTCAAAGTGGAGGAGACCATGGATGCTGTGGTGGATAGCACATCATGTAAATCCAAGCCTCTGTTAAAAAAAGGCAGTATAGATGATGAAGACAGCCCAGCCAGGATACATTCTCTCCCTAGGTCTGAGCCTAAATCTATTGTAGAGAGTGCTGAACTCCATGAGCAAATCACTGTGTATAAGAAAGCCATGCCCATGACGCCGCAGAGAACAAAGAGCATGGACGATGGGGATTCAGAGGTGGAGAGCATCACAGATTCTCTGGAGGACAGGTCCAAAGGTGAGGGGTCATCCAGCGTCCAAGTGTCCAGCTTCACCCCTGGAACTTCCCCCACCTCAGCCTCTTCTCTGGAGGAGGACAGCGACAGCAGCCCCAGCCACAAGAGGAGTGGGGAGGGGAAACAGCCCCGCAAGGCCAAGCACAGGCATACCGGCCAGCCATTCCCCACCATCGAGGACTCGTCAGAGGAGGAGGAGCTCAGGGAGGAGGAGGATCACCCCAGGGAGCAGGAGAAACCGAAGGATTCGGACCAGCAGCAGGGGAAGAGGATCTCCAAGAAGTCCAAAAGGGATAAAGATGATCTCCGAGCTCAGAGGAGAAGGAATCTCCCTCTAACCTCACCCTGTAACCTGTCTTCCATTGAAGATGCCTCTCCCACTGAGGAGGCAAAGCAGGCTAGGGAGATGGAAGCGCTTCACAGGACATCAGTCTCTGACTATTTTCCTAGCATGGAGTCTGATTCAGACGCCTTTCACACAGAGACCAGGATAGTTGTCCCTGAAGGACAGAAGTTCAGTACTGCAAAGCCACTAAAGAGTGCAGAGGATGAATACGAGGAGATGCTTCAGATAGCTAGATCTCCTAAAGGAGAGACAGAGCCAGTCCCTGAGATAGAGCTACTTTACGAAGGCATGGCCATAGAGGACTACCTCTACGAATCCCTAGTGGAGGAGCCTGAAGCTAAAAGTACTTCAGCCCCACCGGAGCAGCCCAGTAAAGACCCCGCTAAAGAGCCGGGGAAGAAAGGTTTGAGGTCTCCTGAAGAGGTGTATGAGGAGATGATGCTGAAGAAGAAGGAACTGATGTTGATAGAGCAGGAGTTTCAGAAGGTTCAGTCAGCTATCAACACTCCTAATCCTGAGATACATGTTACTGCACCATCCTCTGCTGCAGCTGAGAGCTGCAAAGTTGGTGAGGCCGAGGGAGAGAAGCCTATGTTAGATGCTGGTTCTACCTACGTTAAGAGGAAGAAACGTCCAGCTCCACCACGACCCTCTGAACCTCCTAAACGGCCCGAGGTCTATGTTGCCAAGCCAACAGTTCCTCAGGATTTGACTATGAGGAGGGCTCTTTTCCCCATACCGGACTTGAAGATCACCCAGTGTTCCTCTGGAGAGGATGAGACGGACGATAGTATAGTAGAGGAGTATGGAGTGGGAGTGTCCTCTGATATTACCCCTAGTTATGAGTCTGAGACTAAAAAAGAGCTAGAGTACACTTCAGTTTCAGAGCATGCACCAACAACAGAGGTAGCTGACATTGAACCCATCACTGTGGTGTGTGAGGTTTCCCCAGCTAAAGCTACTCCAGCTCCTGTCTTTGCCCCTGAGACAGTTCTAGCCCCCAGTACGACCACCACACCTTCACAGGTCTCTCCTGTATCACCTCCCACCTCACCATCGACTCCAGACTCAAGTCTAGCCTCCAACGCTACGTCCTCCTCCTCTTTCCAAGCTCGAAGTCCTCTCTCTTCCGACTCTACTGCAGTGTCTACTCCGACACCAGACTTGGCCAAAGCAGCAGGTCCCTTTGCTGCTCAGCCGCCTATTGATATCTCCCCTCCTTCTATCGCTCCCATTATGGCTGTTTCTCCAACCACAGTTTTGGTCACGATACAAGATCTGGTTACAGATCCAATCCAAGCACCAACACCAGCTACAACTATAGCCGATGCTGCAGCTTCTCCAGCCCAAGCCCCAGCCCCTGCCTCAACACCTGTCTCAGCACCTGCCTCAGTGGTGGTACAGATACCTGATCCATATGCAGTCCAAATACCAGATCTGGTTAGATCTCCATCCCAGATGGCTGCTCAGGTTCTACCTTCTGTGCAGGTCAGAGCACAAACTCCAATACCAAGCTCAGTACATTCTCAAGCACAATCTCCAGTCCCAGCTGCTCCCAGTGCTGTGCCAACTCCAGTCTCTGCTCCAACTCCTGCTCCAGCTCCAGTTGTAGTCCAAATGCCAGACATGGTTACCATCACCTCTCCAGTGTCACCCCAAGCCCCACTACCTGCATCAGCCCCAGCTCCTGCCCAGGCTACAGTTGTGCAGTCAGTCCCTGTCCAGGCTGCTGCTCCAGCCCCAGTAGTAGTCCCAGCTGCAGGGACACCCCGAATCCAGAGACAAGCCTCCACCAAAAAAGCCCCACCTCCTCCTCCACCTCGCTATATGTCAGTCTCCCTGCCCCAGACCTCAGCAGAGCCTACCTCAATCAGGGCTGTCCAACATGTCTCCCCGACCATGACCACCGCTATAGCCATTGGAGCAGGTCTGCCTAGCCAGCCCATACAGTCTGTGGTGGTGGATATACAGCCGCAGGTGGAGCAGGTCAGGCCAAAGGGTGATGCTGGCCCTCAGGTGATGATGACCCCAACCAGACAGGGGCATGTGGTCATCATAGTTCCTAATGTGGAGAACATGTCGGTGCTCAGCCAGTCGACCCAAGACCTGGCATACTCAGTGGCAATAACTACCACTTCTACTGTTGATAAAGGCAGTAGTCTGATGGCAGCAGGGCCTGTGGTTGTGAGTGTTGCTCCTTTCCCTACTGCTCCCTCTGTTCCTGCTGTACCCAGCTCAGACACATGTATACCTGTGGCAGATACACCACCACCTCCCACTCCTCCACCACCTCCTGCCACCTTACTCAAGCCAGCGGTTTATCCCAAAAAGTCTTCTGTTTCCACCCCATCTTCAGTCCCAATCGCAGTATCAGTCTCAACTGCTGTGACAATGACACAGGGAACTGTAACAACCACAGGCCCCAGTACAGTACACAAGGCATCTGCACCCCCTCCCGTCCCTCCCAAGCCTGTGTCCATTCCTGCAGGGCTGGTGTTCAGCCACCGTCCAGGGGAAAGCATCAAACCACCAGTGGTTCCCACCGCTAGCCAAACTCTTCCCAGGACCAGAGAAGTGGTACCAAACGCCAGCATAGCACAGCCATTCACAGCCACAACACTGCCCAGGACCAGAGAACCTCCCAATGCACTGTATCTGAGTCTGACCACCCCAGTGGAGCCCAAGATGAGTGCTGCCTCTCCCAGGTCCCCTCTGTCTCCGAGGTATGCCAATTGTCTGGAAACGTATGTGGTGATAACGCTTCCCTCAGAGCCTGGCACACCCACAGAGGGCATCACTGTCCAAGCCCCCATCAGGAGAGGATCCATCCCCTTCACTATGCAGACATGCCCAATGTATAGGACTACACCTTCAGAACAACAGTCACCCATTACAGCCTTCTCAGCCCAGGCCACTGTCAGGAGAGCGTCAGTTCCCTCATTGAGGCAGCTGCCACCACCAACAGCAGCAATTGTACCAGTCGAAGTAGCAGCACCCCTAGAGGGAGTCACTGCAACAGCAAGGCAGCCTTCCATGTCATCAGCTATGCAGCCTGCACACGGTGTGGCTGAGGTGGTGAACATTTCAGCAGGGTCGGAGATGCCTATTCAGGTATACAGTGTCAGAGCTCCAATAAAGAAACCGTATATACCTCCAACAGCCCAGCCACAACAGAAAGTGTCTGAAGTTAGGACAATGCCATCAGAGCCACAGGTTCCTGCAGAAGTGTCTGCAGCTCAAGCTTCTGGTAGAAGGGCATCAATACATGATGTACCTCAGCAGCCACAATATGTGGCTGAAGTAATGGCTTTACCAGCAGAGCAGGTCATACCTACAGATGTAGTTTCAACTGAGGCCATGCCTGGAAGAGCATCAATACCATCAGAAACGCAACAACCACAAACCATGGGAGAGTTATTAGCAATGCCCTTAGAAGCTATGCCCCCAACCATCCATCAGTCAGCATCACTGACAGAGGTGGTTTCAACTGAGGCCATCTCTAGAAGAGCATCAATACCATCAGAAATGCGGCAACCACAAACCATGGCTGATGTAATGCCATTGCAGCGGGAGATACCTACTGAAGCAATTGCCAGCCAAGTCCATGTAGAAGCTACACCCTCAACCATGCATCAATCACCATCACTGATTGAAGTGGTTTCAACTGAGGCCATCTCTAGAAGAGTGACAATACCATCAACAATGGAGCAACCACAAACCATGGCAGAGGTAGCAGCAATGCCCTTACAGCAGGAGATGCCTACTGAAGCTATTGCCAGCCAAGTCCATGTAGAAGCTACACCCTCAACCATGCATCAATCACCATCACTGATTGAAGTGGTTTCAACTGAGGCCATCTCTAGAAGAGTGACAATACCATCAACAATGGAGCAACCACAAACCATGACAGAGGTAGCAGCAATGCCCTTACAGCAGGAGATACCTACTGAAGCTATTGCCAGCCAAGTCCATGTAGAAGCTACACCCTCAACCATGCATCAGTCACCATCACTGATAGAAGTGGTTTCAACTGAGGCCATCTATAGCCTCGCATCACCAATGCAGCAGCCAAAACCCATGGCAGAGGTAGGAGCAATGCCCATACAGCAGGAGATACCATCAATACCATCAGCTGCACCGCAACCACAAGCAGTGGCCGAAGTGATGACGTTGCCTTCAGAGTATGAAATGCCTACGGAAGTTAGAACAACTGAGGCCACTACCACTAGAAGGACATCCATATACTCTGTAGCACAACAACCATACACATTTGCTGAAGTAACGGCTTACCCATCAGAATATGAAACACCCATCCAGGTGGTTACAACCGAGGCTATTTCCACTACAAGAAGAGCGTCTATAACCATGCAGAAACCCCTTAGTATGGCCCAGGTTATCATGATGCCTGCAGAGCCAGACGTAGAGGCATATGCTGCCCAAGTCCCATACAGGAGAGGATCCATCCCCTCAGCAGTGCAACCACCACAGGCAGTACCAGAAGTGCTGATTTATTCATCAGCCCATGAGACCCCCCTGGAATTCATTACAACTGAAGCCTACACCAGGAGAATGTCAGTTCCATCTATCCAGGAGATTCCCGAGACCGTACCCGTGGCTCCAGTCACCATCACCAGGAAATTCCACCATGAGTCAATCGAGAGCCAGGAGATCCATGGGCCTGAGAAGGTGGTGAACAGCCTGAGCCACATGTACTCCTCATCTATCTCCACCTCAGCCCAGCACCCGGAGAGCCTGCCCAGCCTGGTCACTCAGGTGGTCACCACCGAGGTTCAGAGAACCACGGTGTCTTTGGTCCATGAGAGGCTGCCACAGGTTCCTGCATCCAATGGAGTGGCCATCACCATCCAGCCAGACTTGGTTAAAGTTCAGCCCTCTCCCAAACAGAACGGGAAGATCTACTCCGGTGATGCCATTGACCTCCGCACCATTAAGGTTGGCGTGAAGATGACCGATTCAGGGATGGACTTGACCCCACAGGAATCAAGTCGCAAATCTGTCTGTAGCAACTCTAGTGGCCGACATACGGCAGTGCAGCCAGAGATAGTGAACTTGAGTGCTGAGATCACCTCTTCCACCACACTGTCGGTTGTCACTGATAGCATCACTATCGTCACCTGTTCAGACACCATTGAGTCCTACACCAGCGAGCCAGCAGAAATACCTTTAGATCTGCAGGGTTATGTTACCTCCATGCCTCTCCCTCTCACCACATACAAACCATTCCAGCCTCTGGCACAGATAGTGTACAGGCGGGTGGACTCTCCGCCTATCATCAACACACTGTTAGCCACAGACACAGAGACACCAATCAACCTGTCTTATGGAGCCTCCATGGTAAATAGCAGACTTCCAGTGACCATGGCCCCCGCTATCACCAACGTGGGGGACATGCTCTCAGAGCCAGCAGGGGCTGTGGATCTGTCCACCTCTAGAACCCTCAGGGCCATGGCGGCTCTGTCGGACAAGAGCCCTGGTGTGGTGACCACAGTCATAGAGGATGATGGGACACCCATAGATCTGACAGCTGGGAGGAATGTGTGCTGTGATGTCATCTACAAGCTACCCTTCACAGGGAGCTGTAGGACCCAGCCGCCGGTTATTACCCAACCTGACAACCGCTTCGGCTACAGAGATGACCACTACCAGTATGATCATGCTGGGGTTTATGGCATCAAGGGCCTGAGCGGCAAGGCCATGTCTGAGACCAACCTGGCTGATGCAGGACTGTTCCTCTATGATGGAAAGACCAGATATAACTATAACGGAGCCTCGGACAGTGCAATAGACCTGACTGCTGCTAATATGTCCGCAGGTTGGTATGGTAGAAATATAGCATGTTTGCTAGGTTTTGGGTTCTTTTCAACTTTTTACCTGCTTGAATTTAATTTCTGAATGGTAACCTATTTCTCTGGGCATTGTTTTACATCAGTTATCATTATGTTCATTTCTAGTGTGATTAAAAATGTGCATTTACTGTACTTTTGCATGATTTGTGAAACGATCTTGATTTTAATAAATGTCCTGTTTCTTTTGTCTGTTCTTTCTTTTACACAGATGCATGCGTATGCCTGCGTGTTCTCCCACAATATTTTGGCTTTGCATCATGCTAGCTGGACAGACTGAATATACTTGCATGCTTCGTGTTATGATCTCCCCAAATCGAATCTGCATGGCCTCTTTTTGTACAGAAAGTTATGATGCTATAATCATTGACTTAAACCTACATTTCTGGACCCATCATAACAGGTGAAGCTCTAGACTACACCAGTAAAGCTGCTGGGGCGTATACGGGGATATCCACTGCTCCATATTCCCAGGTCTCTGCTTATAGTGTCTTTAGATCCTCAGACGGAATGGTATACTCCTCCATAGCAGCCCCTGTTCCTTCTACATACCCCATCACCACTCAGCCAGGTTCCATCTTCAGCACCACCCTACCTCCTACCACAACCCTCCAGGAGCAGCCAGCACCAGCTCCCCACCCCTATGGCTTTATTCCCACCAGCGACCCTGGCCAACAGATCATCAGCCTGGACACTAGCCTGCCCAAGGACCTGCTGCCCAGCGCTCTGGCTGACATCATGACTGACTTCCCTGACCTGTACTCTGACCAGACACTGGAGGCCATCGCAGCCTCTCTGGACGCCCTGGCTTCATCGCCCATGTTCCCCGGTCTGGATGACAGCAAGATCACCCAGTACCAGATGGAGAGGGAGTTCCTGCAGCTGGAGAAGCTGAAGCAGCTGTGTCTGGCTGAGGAGCTGGAGTGGGAGAGGCAGGAGATCCAACGCTACCGTGAACAGGAGCAGATCATGGTGCAGAGGGAGCTGGAGGAGCTGCAGGTATGAATGTGTGTGTACGGTATATGTCTCCTGTGTTAATGTATGGTGCGGGGTGTCATGGTCACTGTTCATGCTCACTGTTTTTAATATGTTTGTAATCAGTTACTGTAAGGTGATCGAAAATAATGTTAATCTATTCTATTCTACAGGCTCTGAAACAGCAGCTGTTAATGCAACAGGAAGAGGAGCACCAGGCGCAACTTGTAGCCCAGCAAGAGACCTACAACCAGCAGAGGCAACAGTTAGAGCAGATCCAACAACTCCAGGTGCAGCTACAGCACCAGCTAGATGAACAGTACAGTACTACAGGGTCAGACAACCTGCTAGAGAAGCAGTATACAGGGGTTGGGGATAACGGCCAATACTGGCCTGTTAGGGATGAGTCCACCACCTCATCCACTGTCACCCAGCTAGAGGGTGGGCAGTATGTAACCAGTGAGGGTCAGAGAGAGGGTGGAGGTCAGGACCAGCTGCAGCTCAGTAGGAAACAACCAGCAGGGTCTAACCAGCCTGGTGACCAGGGGTATGGTACAGGAGTGGTAGGGAAGAGGATAGTGGACAGTGGGGTCCAGACAGACGATGAGGACTCAGTAGACAGGATGTATGTAGGGAGGAGGAAGAGGAACTACAGGAAGGGTGTAGACAGCAGTGTTCAGACTGATGATGAGGAGGACCAGGAAGTTGAGTGGGACATGCCAGCCAGGTCGCGGCGGCGCTCCCGCTCCAGTAAGCACAGTGGTGAGGGGAAACACGTTGGCTCTAAGGTCTCCAGCATTGCCATTCAGACTATTGCAGAGATCTCTGTTCAGACCGACCACTCCGGGAGCATCAAACGCCCCAGCATCCAGATGGACACTAAGGTGGAGATCATCAAACACATCTCAGCCCCAGAGAACTCTCAGAGAGGTGGCAGTCTCAGCTGTCAGACAGACGCAGACCGGAGGCACCCCTCACCGGCAGACATCACCCCCAAGTCCCCCAAGGTGCTCTACTCCACTATGTCCACCCTCTCCTCCAGTAAGGCCATGGAGGGAGGGCAAAAGATGCTGACCACTGACCCGACCAGGTTTTCCTCCAGCCCTATGATGCTGAAGCCTGGGCAGAAGTCTATGTCTGACCCAAAGTCTCTCAGCCATACCACCGAGGACAGGATAGGCTACCACTACTCAGACAGCTACTCTGTAAGTCATTGCACTAAGAATACTGGGAATATAAAAGTGTTAAATATGAGCATGCTAAAGGCAGAGTAAAACACATAGATTGCATGCTGTTGAAATGTTTGTTGAAAGTAAAAACCGTGCAATAGTGTTAAAGTGTTGCTCCAGATCTTTTGTATAATTTCAACCAGTAGTTTTGCTCACAAGCCAAAACGGGTCCTCGATTTTTCTGTACTACGTCATACAAATGTGTTCTATGTCATCCATTACGTATGATTTATTACGTCCTGCAATTAACATGATTTTTTTGCTTAAGATCCCGAACTGCATCTTAAAGTACTCTTATCTTATCTATTGTCTTATTGATGTTTCCTCTGTCTGTCCTAGGGCCAGAGCTCTTCGTCAGGCACTGGAAAGAAGGTGAAGAGAACCCTTCCCAACCCACCCCCTGAAGATGACCCTCTGACCGGCCCGTCAGGTTACAGCACCAACTCAGCCCGCCGCCGGCTTGGCCGTCACACCACCATGGCCCGGGCCAAGATCCTGCAGGACATTGACAAGGAGCTGGATCTAGTGGAGAGAGAGTCATCCAAGCTCCGCAGGAAACAGGCCGAGCTAGATGAGGAGGAGAAAGAGATTGATGCCAAGCTGAGGTTATTTATTTATTTTACCATTTGGGAAAGAGGCAAGTCATTTATGAAACAGTTTTGATTTACAATACAATAGCATACTTTAGAAGAGTATAACACAAGGGTGTGTATAAAGTGATCACTCCCCCCCCCCCCCAGGCATAATGGGACCCTTGTCATCCAAAAATGTATACTTTTGACTGATCTGAACATTCTTTCAACATTCTTTCTTGATGACTGAAGGTGCTTCAAGGTGCTTTTTGGACTAGATGGATCCCATTATGTCTGGCGAAAACCACACACTGCATTCCACTATAAGAACCTCATACCAATTCATACCAACGGTCAAGCAAGGTGGTGGTAGTGTGATGGTTTGGAGATGCTTTGCTGCATCAGGACTTGGACGACTTGCCTTAATAGAAGGAACCATGAATTCTGCTTTGTATCAGAGAATTCTACCTGAGAATGTCAGGCCATTCGTCTGTGAACTGAAGCTGAAGCACAGCTGGGTAAGGCAACAAGACTATGATCCAAAACATACATTCAAGTCTATATGAAAATGGTTAAAAAGCAACTCATTTGAAGTCAAAGTCCCAATTGAGCAGTTGTGATGGCAGTACTTGAAACGAGCACTTCATGCTTGAAAACCCACAAGTGTCGCTGAGTTAAGACAGTACTGCATGGAAGAGTGGGACAACATTTCTCCACAGCGATATGAGAGACTGATCAACAACTACGGGAAGCATTTGGTTGGAGTCATTGCAGCTGAAGGTGGCACTAACTGTAACCAGTGACTGCAACCTGGTTCAGGTTGTCAGTCAACCTACCAGGGTAGTTACAAATAGCACAGGAATAAAATCATCAACATGTATTGATCACATTTTTACTAAAGCTGCAGATATTTTCTTTGAAGCAGTATCCAAATCCATAGGGTGTAGTGATCACAATATAATAGCCCTATCTAGGAAAACCACAGTTCCAAAGGTTGGGCCTAATATAGTGTATAAGAGGTCAGGCTGGGCCTAATATAGTGTATAAGAGGTCATACAAGAAGTTTTGTAGTGATTCATATGTTGATGATGTAAAGAATATTTGCTGGTCTGTGGTGTATAATCAGGAGCAACCAGACGCTGCACTTGACACATTTATAAAATTGCTGATTCCAGTTACTAATAAGCTCACACCCATTAAGAAAATGACTGTAAAAACGGTTAAATCCCCGTGGATTGAAAACTGGTATGGTTGAGAGGGATGAGGCAAAAGGTATGGCAAATAAGTCTGGCAGCCCAACTGATTGGCAAACTGGACACTAAGAAATCATATGACTAAGCAAAAAAAATAAAAAAAATAAACAATACTATGAAACAAAGATAAAGTATTTAAAGAATGATAGTAAAAAGCTTTGGAGCACCTTAAAAGACATTTTGGGGAAAAAAGCCAACTCGACTCCATCATTCATTGAATCAGATGGCTCATTTATCACAAAACCCACTAATATTGCGACCTACTTGAATTACTTTTTCATTGGCAAGATAAACAAACTTAGGGATGACATGCCAGCAACAAACGCTGACACTAAAAGTTACAAGTATACTTTTTTTTGTTATTTGTAAATGTAGGTTCTCTTTATCTAATATCAGCTTTTGGTTGAAAATAGAGAATCTGATAGGGGGCAAATATCTTTTCACGGCCATGTACAGTGCCTTGCAAAAGTTTTCATCCCCCCTTGGTATTTTTCCTATTTTGTTGCATTACAACCTGTAATTTAAATTGATTTTTAATTGGATTTCATGTAATGGACATACACAAAATAGTCCAGATTGGTGAAGTGAAAAAATAATATTTGTAAAAAAAAAAAAAAGGAAAGGTGGTGCATTTGTGTTCATCCCCTTTGCTATGAAGCCCCTAAATAAGACCTGGTGCAACAAATGACCTTCAGAAGTCACATAATTAGTTAAATAGGTTGCACACAGGTGGACTTAAGTGTCACATGATCTGTCACATGATCTCAGTATATATACACCTGTTCTGAAAGGCCCCAGAGTCTTCAACACCACTAAGCAAGGGGCACCACCAAGCAAGCTGCACCATGAAGACCAAGGAGCTCTCCAAACAGGTCAGGGACGATGTTGTGGAGAAGTACAGATCAGGGTTGGGTTATAAAAAAATATCAGAAACTTTGAACATCCCACGGAGCACCATTAAATCCATTATTAAAAAATTGAAAGAATATGGCAACACAACAAACCTGCCAAGAGAGGGCCGCCCACCAAAACTCACAGACCAGGCTAGGAGGGCATTAATCAGAGAGGCAACAAAGAGACCAAAGATAACCCTGAAGGAGCTGCTAAGCTCCACAGCGGAGATTGGAGTATCTGTCCATAGGACCACTTTAAGCCGTACACTCCACAGAGCTGGGCTTTATGGAAGAGTGGCCAGAAAAAAGCCATTGCTTAAAGAAAAAAATTAGCAAACATGTTTAGAGTTCGCCAAAAGGCATGTTGGAGACTCCCCAAACATATGGAAGAAGGTACTCTGGTCAGATGAGACTAAAATTGAGATTTTTGACCATCAAGGAAAACGCTATGTCTGGCGCAAATCCAACACCTTTCATCACCCCGAGAACACAATCACAGCATTATGCTGTGGGGATGTTTTTCATTGGTAGGGACTGGGAAACTGGTTAGAACTGAAGTAATGATGGATGGCGCTAAATACAGGGAAATTCTTGATGGAAACCTGTTTGTCTTCCAGAGATTTGAGACTGGACAGAGGTTCACCTTCCAGCTGGACAATGACCCTAAGTATACTGCTAAAGCAACACTCGAGTGGTTTAATGGGAAACATTTAAATGTCTTGGAATGGCCTAGTCAGACCTCAATCCAATTGAGAATCTGTGGTATGACTGAAAGATTGCTGTATACCAGCGGAACCCATCCAACTTGAAGGAGCTGGAGCAGTTTTACTTTGAAGAAAGGGCAGAAATGTGCCAAGATTGTGGAGACATACCCCAAGAGACTTGCAGCTGTAATTGCTGCAAAAGGTGGTTCTACAATGTATTGCCTTTGGGGGGGGGGGGGGGGTGAAAAGTTATGCACACGCAAGTTCTGTTTTTTTGTCTTATTTGTTGTTTGTTCACAATAAAGAAATTGCACCTTCATAGTAGTTGGCTGGTTGTGTAAATCAAATAATACAACCCCCCCCAAAACTCTATTTTAATTCCAGGTTGTAAGGCAACAAAATAGGAAAAATGCCAAGGGGGTTGAATACTTTCGCAAGCCACTGTAAATTCTATCCCATCTTCTCCTTTTTACAGGTACCTTGAGATGGGCATCAACCGTCGTAAGGATGCCCTGCTGCAGGAGAGGGAGAAAAGAGAGAGGGCCTACCTGCAGGGTGTGGCTGAGGAGAGAGACTACATGTCAGACAGTGAGGTCAGCAACATCAGGGAGACCAGAGGTAGCAATCACGGCCTGGAGAGACCCAGGACAGCTCCCCAGTCAGAGTTTGACCAGTTCATCCCCCCTCAAACTGAGGCTGACTCTCAGTACTCCACTCTAACCAGTCCCTACTCCCACTATGCCCAGTATGTCCCCCAGACCAATGCCACCAGCCACTACCCCCAGCAGACCCTGTACCAGCAACAGGCCCTCTACCAGCAGCACCCCTACCAAAGTCAGTCAGTTTACTCCTCTGTACCCAGCCTGTCCTACCCCCAGGCCTCCCACTCCCACCAGCAGGCCCAGTCCTCAGGCTACCAGTCCAAGAACACCACCAACTACGAGGTGATCCGGAACCAGCCCATCATCATCGTACCCTCCTCCAGCGAGGGTGGATATGGGGTGGGAAAGTACAACAGCCTGGAACTGAGGATGGGTCTGGAGGAGAGGAGAATGGCCTCCAGCCCCATGTCTAATATATCTACTGAATCCTTCTACGCTGACATCGACCACCACAACGCCAGGAACTATGTTCTGATAGAGGACATAGAGCAGCTGACTAAAGGTTCTGCAGGGCTGGGGTCAGGGTTCAGCCTGACTGACAAGGACCTGTCCAAGGCTGACAGGCTGCTCCGGGCCGCTGAAGCCAGGCGCACTGCAGAGGTAACTGTTATGTATTTAAAGCAATGGTGGTCGTTGCTGTTTAAGATTAGGGAGGATTTTGTTATTTTTTTATGATCCTTATTTTTATTACAGTATATTGGATGACTGTCATTCATATTCCATTCACCCAGCTCAATGTAACATCGATTGGTTTAGGCTATTAAATGATACTCACATTTTTCCTATACCCATCATGAGGTTGCTACAACCTAGCCTACGAATGAAAGTTTATAATGCAGGTGCACAGGTCGAGAGACAAATTGGAGTAATCAAGGTGATAGACAGTGACACATTCAATACCATCTAGCACACTCTTGCTTGCATCTAACAGATCTAGGGTGTAACCATTAGTCCAAACAGTTGCACACTAAAGTTTATATAAGTAAGTTTATCTATGTTTCATTCCGTTGCTTCCGTTTAAGAAAAGTTTTTCAACAGAATCGGTGGAATGAATACACTCCTGACTACCCGCACACACAGTTCACTTTCATAGCAGCCACAGCATCATCACTTTGCTCGTTGTATAATTCTTTCTCGCATTTACTCACTGTCCTCTCACCTTTCCCTTCACTTGTGGACTTCTGCACAACACAACAGCAATCTGTGACCAGGCGAAAAAAACATTTCCAAGCCAAACCTTCATATCATAACTGTTAATCGCTACACACAGCTTACATCATTGTCATGATATTAGCTAACGTTGACTAATGCACTTTTGTACACCGTGCTGGTCCATACAATTTACCTTATTTTAGCGCCCCAAAAACATATTACTTCCAGATCAACTGTAATACTATTGTAAAGGACCATTTCTCCCCTTTCCAGCAAAATCAACGACAAGACCTTCATGATGCCCATCTCTGCATGATTGAAGAATGCAATGATCTCCGTTGGGTCTTTTTAAAAATGGCGGGTGGGGAAGCTAAACCTACTGCGTAATAGTAGATATGTCGTGTGGGGAAACTGATTGTTTTCACCCAATCTGTCCAACTTATCACCTCTAAGATGTAAATAAAACACTATAAAGAATATAATAATAATAATAATATTATATAACGTGTTATTACATACCTATTTGAATGTTTGTGTCGAATTTGAATCGGGTTTTAGGGCTGCGGTGCTAAATTTATCTTCAGAAGTAAACAGTGGCTGTCTCGGCTTTTGAGAGTCGTGATGATGCAAAAAATTAATGCATTCAGTTGTACAATTGACTAGGTATCCTCTGTCCCTGTCCCTTTCTTGTTTTTAAACTGCGAGAGAAGTGTTATACCTGGTGGAGAGAGGCTGTATGACACAGATGTCACGATGTCACGATGTCACGATGTAACGTACCACGTCAGAGGGGTCCATTTTTTGGTATTTTCTCAAATACTATTTGTCTATTACCATGTCAATCAACGCTGAATTGAAACTTAGTTCACATCCCAGATTTTGATGCAATACAGTTGCCACAGTCCCATTATTTTTCATTGCAGCCTTGTTTGAATGCTGCGGTTGCGCATATTTGTACGGAATTGGGTTAGTCATGGTTAACTTCATAGTCAACATAGACATTACAACTAACACATTAGTAAACCCGCTACAATCACGCAGTACAGTGTACAGCAAGCAGTTTAGCTGTTACACCGGCGGGCCCCGGTGGTAATAAAACAAAAAAGCAAAAGCTTACCTGGACTTGGAAAGTTCAGTATTCTTAGCCAGCTAGCTAACATAATTAGCATTCCACTCTGTTTGAGCCAATGGTTTGAGTAGGCTAAATTACCTGGCGGCATTAGCTAGCTAAGTAAGTGAAAGTGAACAAAAATACAATGAAACATAGCTATCTCTCTCTCTCTCTCTCTCTCTGCTGTTGCTTCTCCTTAGTTTTTGAAGAAATTAATTTGTTCAAAACTGTTCAACTATTGTCTTTCTCTCTCTTTGAGTCAACTACTCACCACATGTTATGCACTGCAGTGCTAGCTGGCTCCAGTTTATGCTTTCAGTACTAGATTCATTATCTGATCATTTGATTGTGTGTACAACATGTCAGTTCATGCTGCAAGGGCTCTGATAGGTTGGAGGATGTCCTCTGGAAGTTGTCATAATTACTGTGTAAATCTATGGAAGGGGGTGAGAACCATGAGCCTCCTGCGTTTTGTATTAAAGTCAATGTACCCAGAGAAGGACAGAAAATAGCTGCTACACCATGGTGCTACCCTACAGAGTGCTGTTGCGGCTACTGGAGACCTTCATTGCAAAACAGTGTGTTTTAATCAGTTATTTGGTGACATTCATATATTTAGTATAGTTTTATCAAAAAATGATAACTTTTTAAATGTTTAACATCATGAAATTCACTTTATAAGATGGTCCTCCCCTTCCTCCTCTGAGGAGCCTCCACTGATTTAAAGTAAATGTTCTTCTGTGATATGTAGGTTTTGTTACAGTGGGGCAAAAAAGTATTTAGTCAGCCACCAATTGTGCAAGTTTCCCCACTTAAAAAGATGAGAGAGGCCTGTAATGTTCATCATAGGTACACTTCAACTATGACAGACAAAATTAGAAGAAAAAAAAAATCCTGAAATTCACATTGTAGGATTTTTAATGAATTTATTTTCAAATTATGGTGGAAAATAAGTATTTGGTCAATAACAAAAGTTTCTCAATACATTGTTAAATACCCTTTGTTGGCAATGACAGAGGTTAAACGTTTTCTGTAAGTCTTTACAAGGTTTTCACACACAGTATTTTGGCCCATTCCTCCATGCAGGTCTCCTCTAGAGCAGTGATGTTTTGGGGCTGTTGCTGGACAACACGGACTTTCAACTCCCTCCAAAGATTTTCTATGGGGTTGAGATCTGGAGACTGGCTAGGCCACTCCAGGACCTTCGTTGCCTGGGCGGTGTGTTTGGGATCATTGTCATGCTGAAAGACCCAGCGATGTTTCGTCTTCAATGCCCTTGCTGATGGAAGGAGTTTTTCACTCAAAATCTCACGATACATGGCCCCATTCATATGCGGATCAGTCATCCTGGTCCCTTTGCAGAAAAACAGCCCCAAAGCATGATGTTTCCACCCCCATGCTTCACAGTAGGTAGGGTGTTCTTTGGATGCAACTCAGCATTCTTTGTCCTCCAAACACGATGAGTTGAGTTTTTACCAAAAAGTTATATTTTGGTTTCATCTGACCATATGACATTCTCCCAATCTTCTTCTGGATCATCCAAATGCTTTCTAGCAAACTTCAGATGGGCCTGGACATGTACTGGCTTAAGCAGGGGCACACGTCTGGCACTGCAGGATTTGAGTCCCTGGCGGCGTAGTGTGTAACTGATGGTAGGCTTTGTTACTTTGGTCCCAGCTCTCTGCAGGTCATTCACTAGGTCCCCCTGTCTGGTTCTGGGATTTTTGTGATTTTTTGTGATCATTTTGACCCCACGGGGTGAGATCTTGCGTGGAGCCCCAGATCGAGGGAGATTATCAGTGGTCTTGTATGTCTTCCATTTCCTAAAGTTGCTCCCACAGTTGATTTCTTCAAACCAAGCTGCTTACCTATTGCAGATTCAGTCTTCCCAGCCTGGTGCAGGTCTAAAATGTTGTTTCTGGTGTCCTTTGACAGCTCTTTGGTCTTGGCCATAGTGGAGTTTGGTGTGTAACTGTTTGAGGTTGTGGACAGGTGTCTTTTATACTGATAACAAGTTCAAACAGGTGCCATTAATACAGGTAACGAGTGGAGGACAGAGGAGCCTCTTAAAGAAGAAGGTCTGTGAGAGCCAGAAATCTTGCTTGTTTGTAGGTGACCAAATACTTATTTTCCACCATAATTTGCAAATAAATTCATAAAAAATCCTACAATGTGATTTTCAGGATTTTTTTCTTCTCATTTTGTCTGTCATAGTTGAAGTGTACCTATGATGAAAATGACAGGCCTCTCAAATTTTTTTAAGTGGGAGAACTTGCACAATTGGTGGCTGACTAAATACTTTTTTGCCCCACTGTATATACTCTGTCTCAGTGTGCCTTGTGCAGGTTTTGCTGAAAATTGCTTAAAATTCTATGCAATATGATGATGGTTTTCTTTTCTTTGTTTAGGTCGCTGCGTTCCTGGGTAACTCACGTCTGCACAGCTACGGTAAAGGAGATGAGGACTCTATGGAAGAGCCCTATGAGCTGAAGCTCCTGAAGCAACAGATAAAGCAGGAATTTAGACGAGGGACGGAGGGTCTGGAACACCTCTCAGGCCTGGGCATGCCTCAGTACCTCCCCACCGACCCCAGCTACAGACACTTCCCTAAGGCTGACAAGTACAGCATCAGCCGACTGACCTTGGAGAAACAAGCTGCCAAGCAGCTTCCTGCCGCCGTGCTCTACCAGAAACAGATCAAGAACCAGAAGAAGGCAACCCTGATGGACCCCAAGATAACAAAATTCTCCCCCATCCAGGAGAGCAGAGACCTGGAGCCAGACTACAGCAGCTTCCTGGGTTCTGGAGTCTCATCTGTCACCAACCTGTCCACACGAGCCAGACTGCTTCAGGATGAGATCAACTTTGGCCTGAAGAAGAACCTCTCTGAGCAGCAGAAGTACCTGGGCTCCTCTCTGGGAACTAATCTGGCTGGCTCTCTGAGCCAGTCCCTTAGCCTGGGGGGACCCACCATGAGGTCCACCCTACAGGATGACACCACCTACCCCAGCGGCACGAGCTCTCGCCCTTCCTCACGACCCAATTCCCGCCCCACTTCTGTCTATGGCCTGGATCTTTCCATCAAACGGGACTTGTCTAGCTCTTCTCTTAGGCTGAGGAGCGAGGGAGAAGCCCTGGATGCAGCGTTCGGCTCCGGACTGGCCAGGACCAAGCCCACCAGCCTGCCCATCGGGCGAATCCCCATCGTGGCTCAGAACTCAGAAGAGGAGAGCCCTCTGAGCCCGGTGGGAGAGCCAATGGGCATGGCCAGAGCCTCAGCTGGTCCTCTACCACCTATCTCAGCTGACTCCAGAGACCAGTTTGGCTCCAGCCATTCCCTGCCGGAGGTCCAGCAGCACATGAGGGAGGAGTCCATGGCTACACGTGGACATAGTGGGGTCTACGACAGAGACATAGCCTTCATCATGGATGATCTGGGGGGAGCAATGTCTGACAGCGAAGGTAAATGGCTCCTGAGGCTTTCACAGCACCCTGAGTCTCTGGACATGTCGCAATGCTCCTGACTGTTTGTATGTCTGCCTTAGAAGGCTTTGACTCTGTCTCTGTTGTCCTCATCACTTATTATTTCACATCTTTTATCATCATGTTGTCTTTGTCTTTTATTCTGGTTTCTGTTTCTGTCTTGTTTGATCTCTGCATGCAACACTATTTGTTATTTTGTCTTCTTTTGTCTGTCTTCTTCGCCGATACATAATACGGTTGATGTTATGTATGAGACAGTGTGTCTGTGTTATTAGCATGCTCCAGTTCTGTTCTCTTCTTTTATATGTTGGCTTCCTGGTTTCATCACTGACCGAATGTATTATGGGATGGATACAGGGCTTCATTTAAGCATACAGAACAGTAAAAGTAACAATAATGTATTATATGTGATCGTAAATACACTTTAAGTGCCTCTGTGCGTCTGTGCCTCTGTGGACTAAATAGGTGTTAACCTATTTAAATGGGTGGGAGACTAATGAATATGCAACAGTAGCTGGTAAACTGTCGCTACAATCTGGGTGCTATCTATAGTCTATACAAGCTGTTGGATTCATGATAGGATGACAGAGAGAAACACCCTGGGACTACAGGCCCTGTTGTCTACAGTACACCACTCCTCCTCTCTCCTCTCCTTTCCTTTTCTTCTCCAGACAGAAAATGGTGTCTGGTTTTTGTAGAAAGTAGGTCAGGCCTTTAGACATACTTATATTTACTTTTCAGCTATTGTGGAGCTTGGCCTGCTGTCAGCAGCCATTTTAAAGGCATAATGCTGAATCACTATGTGTGGGTCTGGGTCTAGTTACTGTAATTGTTCAGACGATGCAGTCAGCCATTTATATTCTACCTGACTCACTCACTTTGTCTCTTTACCAGAAATACACACACACTATTACAGCAGTAATAATACAGAGAGCTTATGCTCACATTTATATTGCAATGCAATGCATTGCCCCATTTTTCCCCGTAAGGATTATTTGTTTGTGTATTTGAGTTTTAGATTTGGATCCATGTTGATAGTAGACTGATATACTGTACACTGAGTAAACAAAACATTAAGAACACCTGATCTTTCCCTGACACAGACTGACCATGTGAATCCAGGTGAAAACTATGATCCCGTATTGATGTCACTTGTTAAGTCCACTTCAATCAGTGTAGATGAAGGGGAGGAGACAGGTTAAAGAATGATTTTCAAGCCTTGAGACAATTGAGACATGGATTGTGTATGTGTGCCATTCAGAGGGTGAATGTGTAAGACAAAATATTTAAGTGCCTTTGAACAGAGTATGGTAGTAGGTGCCAGGCTGTCAAGAACTGCAATGCTGCTGGGTTTTTCACACTCAACAGTTTCCCGTGTTTATCAAGCATGGTCCACCAACCAAAGGACATCCAGCCAACTTGACACAGCTGTGGAAAGCAATGGAGTCAACATGGGCCAGCATCCCTGTGGAATGCTTTCCACACCTTGTTGACTCCTTGCCCCAATGAATTGAGGCTGTTCTGAGGGCAAAAGGGGGTGGGGGTGCAACTCAGTATTAGGAAGGTGTTGTACATTCAGTGTATGTTATTGTAGTCACGCTACACACTTATTTATAGCATATTCATCCCTGCACATCTTGGGTATTTTCCATTTTGTATTCATGCATGTTGCTGTGAGATAAAATGTGTTTGAGTTTCCATTTCAATAAAGCTTGACATCGTCTTTTGCATGATGTTGGTTGCTTTGAATGTTTCCAAGCGACTGTAATGTGCATGCTCTCTTCTGATTGGTAGCATATTAATGTGTTCTCTCCCCATCTCTTCAGCTGTCCTTCTCACATCTATGTTTACTAACCAGAACCTCACTCCTCAACATGCCCCTATGTTTCTATTGGCCCAGCATAGTGTAGTTACTGATATTTAGTTTCAGAAATGCACACCATTTCTCTTTACATATTTGAACATATATTTTGGAAAAGACAAGCAGAAACACACGGACACACACACATTAATAACCATATATGCAAGTTGATTCATTTGACAAACCATTTTCATTTGAATAGCATGTTATACAGTTTTACATTTACTATAAAACTGACCCCAATGACAGGTGAATTAGTAGTTGATGAGCAGCAGAAGGCTCTCTTTCTGACCCTACATCAATAAGAGTGTCTATCTGCCTTGGTTCCAGCCCTAAATGACTCCATGCTGACACTGAACAGAGATGATCCCAGAATCTTTCATGAGAGTATCAGACACGGTAGAGTATTCTAGTTTAGTTCCTCCCCACTGGCCCTGCTGCCTGCCCTCCACTAATACAGCAGCACCATGTTAAAGGGACACTCCGCAATATGACATCATCATACCCAGCCGTACCCAGCCATGCCTCAAGGAAGGGCGCGAATTGGCAAGACAAAATAAGTCGCCGCACTGTGATGTCATATAGTTGAGTCTACCTTTTGATGTTTAGAATGCTTTAGTATCCATGTGACTTTACAGTAAGTCAATGCTATGCATTTGATATATTTTAGTAAATACCCGTGTATTTGTAGGTAGATCATTTTACAACTATTCTACATTTGCTGTATTATAACATACATCTTTCATGCACTTCCAATCAGAAATGCAAACTCCCTGATGGACTATAATGTTATAAGATGTATTTATTTGCTTTCAAAGCATGTGCTCCACTATATGTAGTTCAGTGCATGTGATATACAGTGTAAGTGGATGGAGACATAGTCCACTGAATAAGTCTGAGATTCAAGACGTTGTGTTGTAGCCGCTTCTAAAACATATAACTTTACACCCCAGCCGGAGGCCCCAACTGGAACATAGAAGGTGAGAGCTGCAGTGTGAACGGTCTAATCCAGACCACATCCCAACCCCATGTAGCTTAGACAATGTCTGCTTCCACCCCACAACACCCCACACCCCATGGTGCTCAATGACCTGATGCTGATGGTATCACGTACACAAACATTTTAGACTCATTTCTGGAATGACACATTTTTGGATGGTACTTTACACATATCAACCTCATCATGGAATGACCCATGTCTTGATGTTAATGTACTGTAAACATATCATATACGGTAGTGGTTCCCCAATCCATTTCTGGAATGATCCACATTTAAATGGTTCTGTACATATATCAAACCCATTTCTGGAATTCATGTTCATGCACCATTGCAAGTAGTTGTCGAGGGTCTCTCACACGATGATAGATGCAACAATGATCATGATGTTAGATCACCCTGATAACAACACCAGCTATCAATGTCCCACCTCACTGTCTCAGGGCAAAGGGAACTACTACTACTACTGTACTGTACTACTGTACTACTGTACTACTGTACTACTGTACTACTGTACTGTACTACTGTACTACTGTACTGTGACTGTGGAAGACACTCCTCCGTCCACCTTCAGCGTGTCTCTACTGTGGCCCTGACCCATTGTGGAGATGTTTCACTATCTCTTGGCATGACCTGTTTATCAGCACACACGTGCACATACACACGCGCAAACACACACACACACACACACACACACACACACACACACACACACACACACACACACACACACACACACACAGGGGTCCCTCTGCATGCCATAACTAATTGAAATACATCCATCCCCATCCAGTCTCTGAAGGGATCACTAATCTAATACAACTGGGGATGGGACAGAGCAGGGTTTTCACCACTCTGCCTTCACCTCTCCAGCTAGCTCAGATCACTGATCACCTAGAAGCAGTAGACATGGAGCGAAGGATGTGTTTATACATTATTTTAAGGGGGTGCTACTCATGCCACTTCCACATAGCCACCTAGTTCCCGCCCCAAGGCACTTGTGTAGATCTGATAATTCACATAGACTCTGCCAAGCCTAGCAGAGAGTGACTTAGAGATATTACAATATTGCTAATACCTTCAGATCTATATAAAGTGCGTAATATAGGGTCAGGGGCTAGAGGCTAGCGGTTGATTTGGAGTTGGGCCTCTATCCTGCTTGTAAAGGGTTTGACCATTGACTATCCCCTCTCTGTCTGTGTCCCTGTCCGCATTTCTCCACCTGTCTCCCCCTCCCCATGTCTCTGTATCTGTCCGCATTTCTCCACCCGTCTCCCCCTCCCCATGTCTCTGTCCCTGTGTAGCATACCACCTGAGGAGGGAGGACACTGACTGGTTTGACAAGCCTGCAGAGAGACAACATCGGGTAAACGGACAAGCTCTGGACAGGAGACAGGTTAGAGGAGCTGGATACGTCTAAACTAGTTGACTACATTTAATAAATACATTATAAACTGGCTGGTTTGAGACTCAATGCAGATAGGCTGAAAGCCGTGGTATATCAGCCTGTACCACGGGTATGACAAAAAAATATATTTTTGTACTGTTCTAATGACTTTGGTAACCAGTTTATAATAGCAATAAGGCACTTCGGGTGTTGCCTTGTGTCATGCTTAAGAACAGCCCTTAGCCATGGTATATTGGCCATATATACCTTATTTCTTAAAGATCCTACGTTTTCTCATAATTGAATGTACATTGGTAGTGACTGTCTTTAGCTGAGTTGTATTGGAGTGCTGCAGTATTTTTGTTGTCGTTGTTGTAATCAATGTACTGGATCTTGACTGTTCTGATGTCCCTGTCCCTCCCACAGATGAAGTTGATTCCCTATGTGTATCCTCACACCCGGATCAAAGTACAGAGAGACCTCAAGGACAGCAGCGTTTCAGGTAGAGCACCCAAACCTACAGTAAACATTCTATAATGTACAAATCTACGGCTATTCAAATGGAATAATAGGATCTCAAACTCTGGAATTCTAATATGACATTTCAGGCCTGTTTCATTGGTGTGGGTGTGTGTTCCCTGCAGGGAATGGCCTGGGGATTCGTGTGGTGGGAGGGAAAGAGATTCCTGGGAGTCGTGGTGAGATAGGAGCTTACATTGCCAAGGTTACGCTCGGGGGAGTGGCTGAACAGACAGGGAAAGTGGTGGAAGGTAAGTGTATGTGCACATGTGTGTGTAAGGTGTAAGTAGAGCAAATAGAAGGAGGAGAGAACAAGAGATGAGTCATCTTCTCTGGTCATACAGGGACACACTCTGATTTAAAGTTGAGAAAGTACTGTGGGTTATAGCTGATGAAAACACAGTTTACAGCAGGTAGAAGAGGTGCAGAGAAATGCTTGCGTGCTAGCTCCCTCAAATATAATACACTAATAAGAGTCAAATAAAAATAACAAGTAATAGAAGAGGTATTATGCATTGTAATAATATACTGTATTTACAAATATAAAGTGAGTATGTTAATCTGTGCAGAAAGAAAAAAGGTAAGTGACATTTGGAAAAATCGAACATTCTTATCGTGGTATATCATAACTCCTAAGTTCATGTTGTATGCATTTCAATTTGTACTAGTGCATCTGGATGAGGTAGATTGATCATTTCACAAGTGTTCTGGAGGAGAGCCGATAAACTAATGGTTTAAGCAGGAATCTATTGTTATATTAATAATACCAGGCCAGTGTCAGCTTACTTTGAATATCTTTGCCAGGCTATCTGAGCGCCAGAGAGAGAGCGTGTGTGTTCGCCTGCGCGTGAGCGGGCGTTTGCACCTGTCATGTCTTATTCTCTGAGATGTCAGATAGCCAGAAAAAAAAGCTCTGTCAACTCACTCTGCCCCTTTGAGATGCCTGCACAGGATTAGTCATTATGCTGTATTTAGCACACACACAGTCACACACACACACACACACACACACACACACACACACACACACACACACACACACACACACACACACACACACACACACACACACACACACACACAGTCACACACACACAGTCACACACAGTCACACACACACACACACACACACACACACACACACACACACACACACACACACACACACTGTCACATTAGAAACTGTATTTAGAACACACACACACACAGTCACACACACACACAGTCACACACACACACAACACACGCACACACACTGTCACATTAGAAACTGTATTTAGCACACACACACAGTCACACACACACACACACTGTCACATTAGAAACTGTATTTAGCACACACACACACACACACACACTGTCACATTAGAAACTGTATTTAGCACACACACACAGTCACACACACACACACACACACACACACACACACACACACACACACACACACACTGTCACATTAGAAACTGTATTCAGCCCCCCTCTCCATCTTTCTGCTTCCGTCCGTCATATTTCTGTAAAACTCTTCTGTCTGAAGCACAGATTAGTACAGGCTACAGGCTGAAGATAAGAACGTAGAAGAAACTTCAGAACACAGCACTCTAACTACCAGACATCCTGAACAATGTGACAGTAGATCTCTCCCACTGATATATTTGGGAGATTTACTCTGACGTGGTACATGTTTGAGCATCCAGACCCCCTGTGTTGAACCAGAGGGAAAGCCTTGTTCTTTATGGTTCTATAGCATAATCAACTGCAGTTAGGTATGTGAGGGTTCATCTACTCCCTCTCTTTGTCACACTCAGTTCAGACATGGTGACGTCACACCCTGGCGGTGACGCTAGAGACATGTGACAGCCTTTGCTGAGAGATGAAGGAGGAGTTTGAAGGACAAACACACACACACACACAAGCGAACTGATTCACACACACACACACACACACACACACACACACACACACACACACACACACACACACACACACACACACACACACACACACACACACACACACACACACACACACACACAATTGTCTCTCTCTGCATATCCCATCTCCCTACAATCCCCTTCGGTTTGTAATTGTATTTAGCGTCATACAGATTGTGGAGATAATTATGTAGACATAGTAATTGTCCCAGTGTATTTGAATTATAACAGAATGTTTGGTTGTTTCTATTACACAGTAACCCTCCTAGGAATGGAAGCAACCATAGTAACATAGTGTTGTTTTGCTCTAATGTTGAGGTTTTATCTGACTTTCTTCAGTGGACTAAATTGCCATTATGCAAATGCTATGTTTCGACTTTTAGTGAAAGAGGATGGAACTGAACACTTGTGCCCTCAGGTGCAGAGAGAGAGAGATAGAGAGAGAGAGAGAATGATAGAGATATAGGATGAGAGAGAGAGAGAGAGAGATAGAGAGATAGAGGATGAGAGAGAGAGAGAATGAGAGAGATAGAGAGATAGAGGATGAGAGAGAGAATGAGAGAGATAGAGAGATAGAGGATGAGAGAGAGAATGAGAGAGATAGAGAGATAGAGGATGAGAGAGAGAGAGAATGAGAGAGATAGAGAGATAGAGGATGAGAGAGAGAGAGAGAATGAGAGAGATAGAGAGATAGAGGATGAGAGAGAGAGAGAATGAGAGAGATAGAGAGATAGAGGATGAGAGAGAGAGGATGAGAGAGAGAGAGAATGAGAGAGATAGAGAGATAGAGGATGAGAGAGAGAGAGAATGAGAGAGATAGAGAGATAGAGGATGAGAGAGAGAGAGAATGAGAGAGATATAGGATGAGAGAGAGAGAGAGAGAGAGAGAGAGAGAGAGAGAGAGAGAGAGAGAGAGAGAGAGAGAGAGGACGAGAGGCAGAGAGCAGAGAAAGATAGAAATAAGAAAAAATTAGGGAGAAGAGATGGGGAGTGGGGAAATGGGAGGGTGAAATGGGAGGGGGAAATGGGAAGGGGAGATGGGAGGGGGAGATGGGAGGGGGAGATGGGAGGGGGAGAGTGGTAAGCATGTTCTAAATGTTTCTGTGGCCTTGACTATCTAATCTACAGAGAGAGAGAGATGTTAATTCAATCCTTTGTCGTCACAGCAGCTGGCGAGTTGCTTCGTAAGCAAAAGTCTCATGTGAAGACGAGGTTTCGTTTGTGTAAGTGCAGCCACAGCGCCGAGGCTGCCATGGGTTTGAGTTTGCTGTGCATTTTCTCCCTCTCTATTTCTATCCTACCTTACTTTACTTTCTCTGGCGTGTTCTCTGAGCCTTGTCAGCTGTGTGAACGAGAACCTGAAAGAAAGACGCTCTAGTCATGAACAGAAAAGGCAGTGGTATATTTCGAAGAGTTAGAGCCTACCCTTGAGAAAGAGTTAAGCTTGGAAGCTTGGTTGGGTTGTGTTGTGTTGTGAGATGCACTGAGAACCAGGCCAGGTGTTCGTAGTCTGAGCTAG
This sequence comes from Oncorhynchus kisutch, assembly GCF_002021735.2. Lineage (NCBI taxonomy): Eukaryota > Metazoa > Chordata > Actinopteri > Salmoniformes > Salmonidae > Oncorhynchus > Oncorhynchus kisutch. The sequence goes on from NC_034195.2 coordinate 30,148,298, forward strand.
TCTCATGCCCTGACTGCATTATCGACAATTCATCTCATTTAGAATGGTCATTTAGAGCATTTATTTGCAGAAAATGACAACTAGTCAAAATAACTATAAAATACTGCATAATTTTTGTTATTTTGGCCAGTTGTCATTTTCTGCAAATAAATGCTCTAAATGACAACATTTTGGGGGGAATTTGGGAGAAATATTGTCAGTAGTTTATAGAATAAAACAAAAATGTTCATTTTACCCCATCACATACCTATAAATAGTAAAACCAGAGAATCTGATTATTTCGCAGTGGTCTCTACATTTTTCCAGAGCTGTGTGTTTACATTGCCAAAACAAGTGAAATAGATAATAAACAAAAGTGAAATAAACAATCAAAAATGAACAGTAAACATTACACTCACAAAAGTTTCAAAGGCATAGAGACATTTCAAATGTCAAGTTATCGCTATGTACAGTGTTATAACCATTTGCAAATAGTTAAAGTACCAATATGGGTTGTTTGTTCCTTGTGTTTGTTCGTCACTGGTTGCCATTTTCTTGTGACAACAGGTCACACATTTTGCTGCTGTGATGGCACACTATGGTTTTCCCCCCAATATATATGGGAGTTCATCAAAATTGGATTTGTTTGCAAATTCTTTGTGGGTCTGTATAATCTGAGGGAAAGATGTGTCTCAAATATGGTCTCTCTCTGTAGGAATGCAGGTGTTGGAGTGGAACGGGGTTCCTCTGATGGGGAAGACCTACGAGGAGGTGCAGTGCATTATGAGTCAGCCGTGTGCAGAGGCGGAGCTCTGTGTCAGACTGTGAGTCAAACAGCGCCCTCTCTCCTCTCATCCCTCTCTCTCCTCTCATCCCTCTCTCCTCTCATCCCTCTCTTTCCACTCATCCCTCTCTCCTCTCATCCCTCTCTCTCCTCTCATCCCTCTCTCCTCTCATCCCTCTCTCCTCTCATCCCTCTCTCTCCTCTCATCCCTCTCTCCTCTCATCCCTCTCTCCTCTCATCCCTCTCTCCTCTCGTCCCTCTCTATCCTCTCATCCCTCTCTCCTCTCATCCCTCTCTCCTCTCGTCCCTCTCTCTCCTCTCATCCCTCTCTCCTCTCCTCCCTCTCTCTGTTCTCATCCCTCTCTCCTCTCATCCCTCTCTCTGCTCTCATCCCTCTCTCCTCTCATCCCTCTCTCTCCTTCCATCCCTCTCTCTGCTCTCATCCCTCTCTCCTCTCATCCCTCTCTCCTCTCATCCCTCTCTCCTCTCATCCCTCTCTCTCCCCTCATCCCTCTCTCCTCTCATCCATCTCTCTCCTTCCATCCCTCTCTCTCCTTCCATCCCTCTCTCCTCTCATCCCTCTCTCTCCTCTCATCCCTCTCTCCTCTCATCCCTCTCTCTCCTTCCATCCCTCTCTCCTCTCATCCCTCTCTCTCCTTCCATCCCTCTCTCTCCTTCCACCCCTCTCTCCTTCCATCCCTCTCTCTCCTTCCATCCCTCTCTCCTCTCATCCCTCTCTCTCCTTCCATCCCTCTCTCCTCTCATCCCTCTCTCTCCTTCCATCCCTCTCTCGTCTCATCCCTCTCTCTCCTTCCATCCCTCTCTCCTCTCATCCCTCTCTCTCCTTCTATCCCTCTCTCCTTCCATCCCTCTCTCCTTCCATCCCTCTCTCCTCTCATCCCTCTCTCTCCTTCCATCCCTCTCTCTCCTTCCATCCCTCTCTTCTTCCATCCCTCTCTCTCCTTCCATCCCTCTCTCCTCTCATCCCTCTCTCTCCTTCCATCCATCCCTCTCTCCTCTCATCCCCCTCTCTCCTTCCATCCCTCTCTCCTCTCATCCATCTCCTCTCAAATTGATCATATCTCTCTCATCCCAACTTAATTTATATCAAAAACTAAATTTGACCTTTGACCTTCCTGTCACTCAGTGATCTGAACATGCTGTCTGACGCTGATCACCCCCAGGCCCTGGAGAACCACGCCCAGCTGAAGCCTGGTATGTCACTAGTGTGGTTGTGGGTATCCTACATAGTAATCATGACCACTGAGTCATAATGACACTTGTTTTTTATTTGTTATTTTTTTATTTCACCTTTATTTAACCAGGTAGGCATGTTGAGAACAAGTTCTCATTGGCAATTGTGTGTGTGTGTGTGCAGGTGACAGGCAGCGCTCTCCAGGAGTGGATCCTAAGCAACTGGCTGCAGAGCTGCAGAAGGTGTCCCAACAACAGGCCCCTGGGATGGGCCTGGGTGTGGGGGGGCCAGTAGGGGTCCTTTCTGCCCTGGACCGCTCAGCTCTGTTACACTCAGGCAATGCATCGGCCAGCTCTAGTGCCGTCCCCAGCCCCGGCCAGCCTGCCTCCCCAGCCATCAACAAGAAACAACGCCACAGCACCAAGGTACTGCCTCTACCTGTTGTACATTATGATATTAAGAGCCCATAGCATTCTGTAGAGTGTGTTACTACAGCCATGTGGTTGGTGAGTTCATCATTATTAAGTCATAGACGTGTGTGTGTGTGGTGCATGGTGCATGCGTGTGAGGAGGTCTAGATCCATTGCTTTGTCTGCATTGTGGATTACAGGAACATGACACTAATTATATAGACACATGCATGATATGTGTGTAGAGAGAGAGAGAGAGATCATGCTAGTGTGGTTGTGTGTAAATAGACATAGTATTAGCTATTTTCTATGATAGACGTAATATAATGCATCTCAACCAACTGAATGAAAATTCTCTGATTGTAGACCATGACCTTTACAGTCTGCTGAACCTCTCCTCATGAGTTTCCTCCCGAGTCCTATAGAGTCACTTCAGAAAAGTCTGCTCAGCAGCTCCATGACAAGGACAGGTCCTTCATCTGTCATCTGACCATAGCTATCCTACTCAGGGGCTCTGGTTAACCTACTGCTACTTAAAACCGTAGTATCATGGACATAGTAACTGACGTTTAAAACCGTAGTATCATGGACATAGTAACTGAAGTTTAAAACCGTAGTATCATGGACATAGTAACTGAAGTTTAAAACCGTAGTATCATGGACATAGTAACGGAAGTTTAAAACCGTAGTATCATGGACATAGTAACTGAAGTTTAAAACCGTAGTATCATGGACATAGTAACGGAAGTTTTCAGGCTGGCCGGAGGCCACACTACAGAACAGGGAGTATGTGTGAGTATGTGTGTTAATGTGAAACGTGTGTATGGATATCGGTATAAACAGTGTATAATCGCTACCTGTGTTTGTTTTTCAGTCGACAGCAGACGTGCAACTGCTGAAGCCTCAGCCTCGTCCTGTAACAGGGGAAATACAGGCAAGCCTGCTGTCAGTCTCACACCTGCTTTAAGGTTTCATACTTTCCACAGTCTGAAGTCTGTGAAGTGGAGTGTGACTTTAATTTCTCTTGAATCCCCTCACTTGATTGATCCACTTAAGTCAAGGGCTATATGATTAGTCAGCCCCAGGACCTAGTGTTGAGGAACACTGATGTACACACCTGTAGAACCTAGTTAAATATACTGTATGTATCTATGACCTCTCTGCCATCTTCAGCTCCAGATCCACTACGACAGGAACCTGGGGAATCTGATAGTGCATGTCCTCCAGGCCAGGAACCTTGCTCAGAGAGACCCCAAAGAATACTCTGACCCCTTTGTCAAGGTCTACCTCCTACCAGGGAGAGGGTAAGGCACTGCTTTCATCAGTCTGTCTGTCTGGATGCCATTCCCTCTCTCTCTCTCTCTCTCTCTCTCTCTGTCCTTTTCTTCATCTCTCTCTCTCTCTCTCTCTCTCTCTCTCTCTCTGTCCTTCTCTTCATCTCTCTCTCTCTCTCTCTCTGTCTTTCTCTTCATCTCTCTCTCTGTCTCTCTGTCTCTCTCTCTCTCTCTGTCCCTCTCTTCATCTCTCTCTCTCTCTCTCTCTCTGTCCTTCTCTTCATCTCTCTCTCTCTCTCTCTCTCTCTCTCTCTCTCTCTCTCTGTCTTTCTCTTCATCTCTCTCTCTGTCTCTCTGTCTCTCTCTCTCTCTCTCTCTCTCTCTCTCTCTCTCTGTCCTTCTCTTCATCTCTCTCTCTCTCTCTGTCTTTCTCTTCATGTCTCTCTGTCTTTCTCTCTCTCTCTCTCTCTCTCTCTCTCTCTCTCTGTCTTTCTTTCTCTCTCTCTCTCTCTCTCTCTCTCTCTCTCTCTCTCTCTCTCTCTCTCTCTCTCTCTCTCTCTCTCTCTCTCTGTCCTTCTCTTCATCTCTCTTTCTCTCTCTCTCTCTGTCTTTCTCTTCATTTCTCTCTCTCTTTCTCTGTCTTTCTCTTCATCTCTCTCTCTGTCTCTCTCTCTCTCTCTCTGTCCTTCTCTTCATCTCTCTCTCTCTCTTTCTCTGTCTTTCTCTTCATGTCTCTCTGTCTTTCTCTCTCTCTCTCTCTCTCTGTCTTTCTCTCTCTCTCTCTCTCTCTCTCTCTCTCTCTCTCTCTCTCTCTCTCTCTCTCTCTCTCTCTCTCTCTCTGTCTTTCTCTCTCTCTCTCTCTCTCTCTCTCTCTGTCTCTGTCTCTCTCTCTCTCTCTCTCTCTCTCTCTCTCTCTCTCTCTCTCTCTCTCTCTCTCTCTGTCCTTCTCTTCATCTCTCTCTCTCTCTCTCTCTCAGTTTGTTTGTTTTGTATTCTAAGGAGTATTGACCATTATATGATGGGCCTTTATTAAGTTGTGTTAGATTTGCTGTGTGCTCTCTGTGAAGTACAGTAGAAAGCTAGGAGCACATAGAACTGCCAAGATAATGACACATCCAACTGTGGGCTACTCTCATTCCTTATCTCCATGACTTCTAACTGGCCTCAGTTGGCATATTGACAGATATTACAACTTGATTTGTATATAAAAAACATTCTATATTCTCTAGTGGACTGATATTGTGTGTGTGTGTGTGTGTGTGTGTGTGTGTGTGTGTGTGTGTGTGTGTGTGTGTGTGTGTGTGTGTGTGTGTGTGTGTGTGTGTGTGTGTGTGTGTGTGTGTGTGTGTGTGTGTGTGTGTGTGTGTGGACTCTTGTGTGTGTTTTTGGATTCTTGTGTGTGTGTGTGGATTCTATATTGGCTGCAGTGCTCTATTCCTGAGTGCTGTGATGTGATTTTGTAGTAAGGTCCTCCTAGGAGATTATCAGTTTAGTAACATCTCTTCTTTCAGCCCCCGTATCCCTCTCTCCTTCCCTTCCTTCATCCTTGTCTCCATCCCTCTCTTCCTGTGAAAAGGCAGAGATCGATATTTATTTAACCTGTAACCCTATCTGCTTTCTACTAATGGCCCTACCAGCCCTGTTCATGGGATTATATACAGTACAGGTCCTCCAACCACCCATACACACCTCCCACACACTCCTCTAGCTCAAGAGAGAATACAGTAGACGGCACCCGTCAAACGTTTGATTTATGACCCTATGTCTGGGTGACGTGTGCATGCGCGAAATTATCACGTGGTTATGCCCATATAAGGGCATCCTGTTCCTGTTGTCATGTGTTAGAGTGTGTGTTAATTTATGCATATATTGCATCTATTCCTTTGAAGTTGTCATGATGGTTGATGTGTAGGGACCTCGTTGAACTGGGGGGTATGTGTTTGAACACTTCAAAGAGGATGGCCCCACACCCCCTATTTTATTGACCTTAGGGACCCAAGAAGTGCCACACGAGTGTTATATTCAGCCCCTGGCTGAAGATGAACCTTCAGAGAAATACGTGTTTTATGATTTTGAGACGAATCAGCAATAAGGTGTTCATTTACCTATTTTTGTATCTACCATGATTTTCAAGGGTTAAAAGTGGTCAGCAGAGGGGCCCAATTGTGCACTCCTCTTTCTAAAACACTTTAGAAAACCCCAATACAGAAACATAACATTTATAGCTCACAATTCTAGAGCCTATGACTCCTATTTTCTTTTGAACAAGGCGTTGCACCCAGTGTCATAGCTCAAGGTAGTAAGATCTTGTGTTTTGTAGACCCCGCCTTCAACCAGAGATACATTGACAGCTTAAGTGTCTTACCCATGAGATTGGCTCAAATGCCTGAGGCCTTGGGTTTTGAAAACTCTGTGAAAGGTTGGTTCCCTCATTTATTCACATCTGAGGAGAATCTACATTATATTGGATCTTATCCCAGCCCCAAAATGTATGGGTGTGATCAGATGTCTCCCAAAGAGCGAGAGAGGTTCATGGTACGAGACATTATGTCATAGCACCTTTGATTTCCACAAAGAGATGGAGTCATACTGTGACAACGATGTAGTTATACTTTGTGAAGGATGCCTCAGATTCAGAGAAGAGGTAATCAAAGATGCAGGCATTGACCCCTGGAGTTGTACAACTATTGCATCGGCATGCATGAAAACCTATCGTACACACTATCTGCCTACATCCTCTATAGCTATCCCCTCGCCTGACAACTACCGACGCCAATTCAAGTCATACTCTAGTGGGTCCTTTCAATGGTTGGAGTACTTGGCCCAGGATGAAGACATTTTTATTCAACATGCTTTGAATAGGGGTGAGAAGGCTTTTGGGCCTTATCATGTAGATGGATACACACAGATTGACGGTGTTGAGACAGTGTTTGAGTACAACAGTTGTTTCTTCCATGGGGGGGCACAAATCTTGCTTTGTGCCCCAGGCCATGTGTGTCCTAACCCAAAATTATTTTGGGGAAATGTACCAAGAGTTCCAAGACAGATTGGAATCTTTACAGGCCACTTATGGGTTGAAAGTGAATGTGATGTGGGAGCATGAGTGGACCGCACTCAAAAAGTCTGATCCTCATGTTCGAGCCTTCCTTTCCAGCTTTGACACACCAGAACCGTTGGAACCACGGCAGGCCTTGTATGGAGGCCGTACAAATGCTTTGACATTGCGGTATTTAGCGCAACCCGACGAGACAATAGGATATGTACATTTTACATCCCTTTATCCTCATGTAATGAGTTCCTCGTGCTATCCTAGGTGGCATCCTGAAATTATTCACCGTGACTTTGACTTATCCCAAAACTATTTTGGTCTGATCAAAGCAACTGTCTACCCTCCTAGGGGTTTGTTTATACCAGTGTTGCCTTACAAGGGCCCTCAAGGAAAACTTTTCTTTCCCCTTTGTCGCACCTGCAGTGAAAACAACAACCAGGAAAACCCTTGTTATCATTCAGATCAAGAAAGAGCCCTGACAGGTGTATGGGTCACAGTTGAATTCTCTAAGGCTCTAGAGATGTGGTATCGTGTGGCCAAATTATTTGAAGTGTGGAACTTTTCCAGGAAATCACACTCTTTTTAAAGAGTAAATAAAGACCTTCTTGAGATTTACCGCAAATGGCTTCAGGCTATCCTGCATTAGTCACAGATCAAGAGAGCAAAGACAAGTACATTCAAGACTATCATGACAGAGAAGGCATACTTCTTGACCCAGACAGAATAGAGGTCAACAAAACCAAAAGAAATCTGTCGAAATTGTACTTAAACTCTCTTTGGGGGAAGCTTTCCCAGAGAAGCAATATGCTAACAACGTCGATCATTAAAGACCCCAAAGAATATTTGGAATTTGTTTTTTCAGACCAGTACAACATTTCACATTTTTCATTCTTGAGTCAAGACATTGCCCTGGTGCAATGGAGACGTAACAGGAAGTGGGCTCTACCCCCGGGTAATGTAAATGTGTTTCTTGCAGCATTTACCACGGCATATGGCCGACTTGAACTGTACGCCCCCATGGAGCAGCTTCAGAGGCGGGTTCTTTACCACAACACAGACTCTGTGATCTATGTAAGCGAACAGGGTGATTGGAAACCCCACTTAGCAACTATCTGGGTGGTTTAACGAGTGAACTCGAAGATGGTGACCATTTTACAGAATGGTCCTCCTGTAGTTCCAAAAGCTATGCTTTTAGGACTAAAGACAATCACGTGGTGTTGAAAGCCAAAGGCGTGACTCAAAACGATGAAAATAGCCCACATGTAAACTTGGAATCAATCACACGCTTAGTCGAGGGGTTCATAAACGACCGGAATAGTGACTTGGCGATTCTGAGCTCCTACAAAAAGATTGTTAGGGATAAAAAGGGTTTCCATCTAAGGAATGCCCCACTTACGAAAATATTCACGGTAGTCTATGACAAGAGACTGCTTTTGCCTGATGGGACCACATTGCCCTTTGACTACTGACTTATGTTACAAGCCGCAGTGTGTCTTAAAGCTTCAGATATAATGGCTGCTGTAGAAGGTTTTGACCCCAGGTTGCAACTACCATTTTCAGCCTTAATCGCAGGCCCATCCAATAGCGGTAAAAACTGTTTTGTAAAAAGTATTTTAGAGAATTCTGAACATGTGTTATCTCAGAAACCTGACAATATCGTGTGGTGTTATCAACCATTGTATGATGAACTGTTGAAGGAAATAAAATCACATTTGTTGAAGGAATACCAGAATCCCTGTCTGATGATGAACTTCTCCCTCCTCATAAAAATAATCTGCTGGTTTTGGACGATATGCTATTTGCAGGTAGCGAATATCCTGAAATTGCACGAGCTTTTACCCAATATACTCATCATAGAAACCCGTTCGTGCTTTACCTGGTGCAGAATGTGTTTCACCAAGGTAAAAAATAGCCGCACCATCAGTTTGAATGCCAATTACATGGTTTTGTTCAAAAGCCCTAGAGACAAACTACAAATTAACACTCTAGCTCAGCAGATGTACCCGGGATGGAAATCCTACTTTATGGAGAGCTATGAGGACCCTACCAAAGTGCCATAAATCGTGGACAAACAGCGGGAAATGATTTGGAAATGATTTGGATACGGCCATGAAGGATATTTTGAACCAAAAAGGATTGAACCCCTATAAAAAGGTCCAAAAATACACAAACCTCTTGCGAAGGTATTTGGCCTTGGTAAAACAAGGTGAAAGAGAGACCATCCATTTATCGCTTTCCCTACCGTACCCTTTAAAAGATGACGCACCTAGAGAGAGCCAAGCCCCTGTAATACCTGTACCTGCGATATTACTGGTTGAAGATCAAATGCCTGTTGAAAATAACATTATGCATGACATGTTGACACATGTTCCGGCACGTAACAGGAAAAATGTTAGATATATTATGAACAAGATAAAAGACTCAAAGGGTACCACTACTTGGAATGACAAAGGAGAGTTTATCCTTCAGGGCGATGTTGTCAAGGGTTCCCATATGATGGACTTGCTTAAAAGTACCACTGCAGCCCACAAGGTTGCTAATGACAGAAGACGCCGGGTGGCGTCGGTTTCTTAAGGCCCTGGCAATCCTCAACATTCCCCTCTCTGGTGTACCCAACTATAAGCTTCGTCAACAGATTCAAACTTTAAAACAAAAACCTTCAACGAGCTACAGTACCCCTAAAGATGTCCCAACAACCCCTCTCCCCTTTTGAAAAGGATGATGATAACTAATTTACCCCCCTGAACGTCTCCCAACCTTTTCCTAATCCCGATCTCTCAGGGTGGTTAGACTTTTGAATTACTTTTGAATGACTATGATTAAATTCAAAACATTTTACTTGAAAAATTAAGCAATTTAACATTTGTGGCATTCTTGAAACATTTGACGTGAGCATAAGCCTTGATTACACGGTCTTAAAGGACACATATTTGAACACAAAATGGCCACTCCGGCCATTTCTCAATAGGTAATTCATCACAAGCCCACACTCCACAAAATTGTTTTCCAATCAAGCGGCTTATGAGCCCCTCCAGCTCTTGGGTATTCATGTCTTTGCTCAACGATCCTTAATAATAATCCACTGAGACTTGTCTTCGGGCATTCACTTCCAAGATTGAATCAGAGCATGCATAAACAATCATGCTAACTGTACAGGCTAAAGGTGTACGGAAATGCATTTCCAGCCGGAGGTTACCTTGGGACAGCACAGACAGATTTCCTGAGGTGTCATCATCAGGTGATAAATTGAAGCATACAATGTGTAACCCTCTGCAAAATAATTTCTGTCAATAAATCAAATCAAATCAAATTGATTTATATAGCCCTTCATACATCAGCTGATATCTCAAAGTGCTGTACAGAAACCCAGCCTAAAACCCCAAACAGCAAGCAATGCAGGTGTAGAAGCATGGTGGCTAGGAAAAACTCCCTAGAAAGGCCAAAACCTAGGAAGAAACCTAGAGAGGAACCAGGCTATGTGGGGTGGCCAGTCCTCTTCTGGCTGTGCCGGGTGGAGATTATAACAGAACATGGCCAAGATGTTCAAATGTTCATAAATGAGAGAGCCCCAGTAAGCCAGTGACTCAGCCCCTGTAATAGGGTTAGAGGCAGAGAATCCCAGTGGAAAGAGGGGAACCGGCCAGGCAGAGACAGCAAGAGAGATCTTTTAGATGCCTCCCGGTAGCCAGGAATAGATTGTAAAATTCTCGCACAGATATGTTGTTATAAATTGCGGTTGGAAAGCCGTAGCAGGGACCTGACGTCCATCCTGACAGAGAGCTACATACTCTCCATGAAAGTTTTTTTATGTAAGCTGCCCGTATACGAGGCGTGATCAACCAAACCTATAACCATTTAGCGGGGTAAAGGGCCTAGAAAAAGGTTTTCTTGACTGCAGATTCTACTGCCCACAGGTATGCTAAAGGTTTTCATGGTAATTCTTTGGAGAGGGTAAAGGGCATTTCCTTTCATCAAAGCCTGTGAGTGACCCAGACGAACTGCTGCCAGAGATACAGACACTTTTTAATAAAAAGCATTGCCCCCAACACTATTAAACTAAAGTCCCCGTCCTGGGCAGAGATCAGACAAAACTCATCCTTGGCCCTGGTTGATTTTAGTCTTTAATCAACCGAATTTAAGAGTAAACTTTCTTGAAAGAAAATGTCAGAGTGTATAGGCCCTAGCAGATGAAACTCTCGAGATTCGGCACAGTAGCGAGCACGTGCCTCCAGTCCTTTGTTTGCACCGGTGGAAGGGTCTATCGATTCCACAGAGACTCCTGCAGTATCCTTGCTAAATAGCCCAGCACTGAATTGTGTCCTGAGAGTGTCTTCGGAGTAGTTGAGTAAATATTCCATGATGGCCCTATAAGGGTATGTGGCACTGCTTTGACTGATTAGGCGTTCACCCAAAGTCACATCCACTTGGGAGAAGATGGTGGCCACTGGGTAATTAATGAGACTCACTTTGGCATCGTTTGCAATATTAGTACCATCTCTTTTGGTCACTTTGAGACGTAAATGCACCAAGGTGTTGTTGAGGTCCAGATAGTTATCACCGTGGCCTGGTATGAAAAATTCTATAGGACTGTTGTCTGTAATGGCGGAGAGTGGGGCTATCTCCACATAACTGGACCTATCTATTGAAAATGCGCCTTATACCCGGAGGGCTCTTTTTTGGTCTTCGAGACAACATCATACGCCCCGAGCCTTTTTGATGCTCGGCATCTGATGACGCCCTTCTGGTCATAGCATTGGCTACAACCTCACTTACAATGTTTTTAGCCACTGATTTTAAATGTGGCTTGGCTATGCTGAGGCCTCTCTTCACAAATGGTAAAACCATCCTAAAGAGGTTATGAAATATACCTCCTATCCCTGGACCGTAAATGGTCGGGGATCCATGATAGCCTGTTAATCCATTACCCACTTCATCAACATAGTATGAGACATAGCGGTTAGTGTCGAGATGGTGGTTGTGTACCATAACCATTTCATTTATTATCATTTATATAAAAAATATATATATAATATTAATAATATATTAGATATGTAGAGAGGTTTTGCTGGGTCTAAAGTGTAGTTTTATAATCGTTTTACCATAAGTAAATTCAATGTTTTCGTTCTGATCTGTTTTAAGCTCAACCAGAATGTTTTCAATATATTTCTTATAGGTACATGGTGTGGCTTGTCATAGTTAACAGTGACTACATCACCATCCTTTCCCTCTATATGAACTGGTACGTAGTGTGGCTTGTCATAGTTAACAGTGACTACATCACCATCCTTTCCCTCTATATGAACTGTTCTCAGGAGGGGCACATAACTGTCTCCTACCCTTTGATAGGATATGATGTCGGTATACACAAATATGTTGTAAAACCCTGCATGTATAACCGCAGGGAATAGGAATAATTCATCTTTCACATACGTCCATTTATTGGGACCCATCCCCCTCATGTAGGCTAAATTACCACAGGTCTTTATACCCCCACCAGCATCCCCTGAGATTTGTACACATTTATGTATAGGGTTGTAGATCAAGAGTATTTCCATATTGTTCAGGGTTAGGAGTTCATTCAACTCGGAGACGATCCTGTCGACGGTTCTATAGAACCCTTATTTATTCTTTACAAGTTTCAGAGGTTCCGATATCCTTTTGCAAAAAAAGTCACGGTCCTTATCCTTGATATTATACCAGCTATGGGGGTATGTAATCTCGCTGAGACCTACTTCCCAGGCCTTCTGATAACTCTATAGGCTTTGGAAAATTGGTTGTATAATTCAAACTCTGATTATTACGATATATATGTGCAGACGCATTACTGGGGAGAGTCGGGTAGAAGCCGCTGTGTTCCATGATGCACTCCTGTGTACACTTGAATGATGTTGTATTTATCATGCATGAGAGTTTAAGTTAACCCCCGATGCCTCCACCACATCGTGCTTTAATACCCAACTGTTGAACTTTTGAGGCCAGTTTTTCCAACGGACCAACATTAATTTTTGACCCTTTTCTCTCTTCTGATCTAGAATCTCCTCCACGTGAAATAGTTTGTCTTTACCCATCTGTACCTTCTGTAGTTCCTTCTCATAAAAATATCCCTCTATAAGCTCCCCGTCATATTCTTTGAACTTGTAGACAGGGGGTATGTCCGGTAGACATTCTGTAACGGTGAACAACTCATCGCTGTAACCTTGCTCATATTTTTTGTCGAAAACACCCCTCAACTTGGATATACGTACCAAGTCCCCAGTATGAATATAAAAAAATATATATTTTCTTACAGCGAAGGGGGAACAAACCATACAGATTTTTAAAGACTTGAAAAGAGTTTTCAGAAGAGACCTCGGAGGGCTTCATCCGTATACTCTTATGGTAGCTGCAGTTGTAACCCTTTACTAAATCTTGAACTATATCGATATATCTATGTGTGTTGTGAGCTGTAAAATATTTCCACATCAGAGTTCTGTTAAAGCGTTCAACAACTGAAGCTTTCAAATCCGAGCCTGTAGCAAAATGTACGATATTGTGCTTCTTCATTATTAAAAAATGATTTTCCGCCGTCAGTCTACACTTCTTGTGGGCTCCTCCTTCCGTCAAGATAGAGTCAAAGGCCCGGGTCACCTCTGCACCACTCTTATTTTTTAAGACCCTTACAAATGCTATTTTAGAGAAAATATCTATGTATCATGTAGCGATTTCCATCATTTTTATCTGCAAGGACCTGCATGTCACATAGATCCGCCTGAAACTGGGATGAGAGAAGAGTAGAAAAAACTATATTTCTTGGAAATTGTTTTCGTACAGGTTTATGCAGAGTGTAAGCATCCTGCTCTGCTAACCATTCATTCACTTGAGCAGCGCCTAACCTGTTACCTGTTTCTTTGGCTATAGCTCTCTGTAAACGCTCCTTACCCCCATAAGACCCTGGGTTAGAGGGGGTATAATACATGTTTTTCAACATCTGCTCCGCCATCCTTCTTGCCTCTCTGAGGTACAATAACGTTAATGAGCCCCTTTCAAATAACAACATTTCATTTTTATTTTTTATTTTTGCAAGTATTATGTACACAGACAATTCAGGATTCGTAGCAGGATACTAGTCCCCGTTTTCTCAACGATCCAAGCATGCAACACCCTGTATATTTGGTTTACATTTACAGGCTTGTGTCGCTGAATTTTTGAAACACACACATCCGCTATATAAGTTTGTCACCAAGATGGCATAGCAGTCAGACGTCTTTTGTCCTCGTCTTGTCATGTCCCATATATATATTTACAACTTTTTCGCATACCTTTTACAGTGGGGCAAAAAAGTATTTAGCCAGCCACCAATTGTGCAAGTTCTCCCACTTAAAAAGATGAGAGAGGCCTGTAATTTTTATCATAGGTACACTTCAACTATGACAGACAAAATGAGAGAAAAAATCCAGAAAATCACATTGTAGGATTTTTTATGAATTTATTTGCAAATTATGGTGGAAAATAAGTATTTGGTCACCTACAAACAAGCAAGATTTCTGGCTCTCACAGACCTGTAACTTCTTCTTTAAGAGGCTCCTCTGTCCTCCACTCGTTACCTGTATAAATGACACCTGTTTGAACTTGTCATCCGTATAAAAGACACCTGTCCACAACCTCAAACAGTCACACTCCAAACTCCACTATGGCCAAGACCAAAGAGCTGTCGAAGGACACCAGAAAAAAAATTGTAGGTCTGCACCAGGCTGGGAAGACTGAATCTGCAATAGGTAAGCAGCTTGGTTTGAAGAAATCAACTGTGGGAGCAATTATTAGGAAATGGAAGACATACAAGACCACTCATAATCTCCCTCGATCTGGGGCTCCACGCAAGATCTCACCCCGTGGGGTCAAAATGATCACAAGGATGCTGAGCAAAAATCCCAGAACCACACGGGGGGACCTAGTGAATGACCTGCAGAGAGCTGGGACCAAAGTAACAAAGCCTACCATCAGTAACACACTACGCCGCCAGGGACTCAAATCCTGCAGTGCCAGACGTGTCCCCCTGCTTTAGCCAGTACATGTCCAGGCACGTCTGAAGTTTGCTAGAGAGAATTTGGATGATCCAGAAGAAGATTTGGAGAATGTCATATGGTCAGATGAAACCAAAATATAACTTTTTTGTAAAAACTCAACTCATCGTGTTTGGAGGACAAAGAATGCTGAGTTGCATCCAAAGAACACCATACCTACTGTGAAGCATGGGGGTGGAAACATCATGCTTTGGGGCTGTTTTTCTGCAAAGGGACCAGGACGATTGATCCGTGTAAAGGAAAGAATGAATGGGGCCATGTATCGTAAGATTTAGAGTTTTATTCTTAAATTTTTTAATTTCACCTTTATTTAACCAGGTAGGCTAGTTGAGAACAAGTTCTCATTTGCAACTGCGACCTGGCCAAGATAAAGCATAGCAGTGTGAACAGACAACACAGAGTTACACATGGAGTAAACAATTAACAAGTCAATAACACAGTAGAAAAAAAAGAGAATCTATATACATTGTGTGCAAAAGGCATGAGGAGGTAGGCAAATAGTTACAGTTTTGCAGATTAACACTGGAGTGATAAATGATCAGATGGTCATGTACAGGTAGAGATATTGTTGTGCAAAAGAGCAGAAAAGTAAATAAATAAAAACAGTATGGGGATGAGGTAGGTAAAAATGGGTGGGCTATTTACCGATAGACTATGTACAGCTGCAGCGATCGGTTAGCTGCTCAGATAGCAGATGTTTGAAGTTGGTGAGGGAGATAAAAGTCTCCAACTTCAGCCATTTTTTCAATTCGTTCCAGTCACAGGCAGCAGAGAACTGGAACGAAAGGCGGCCAAATGAGGTGTTGGCTTTAGGGATGATCAGTGAGATACACCTGCTTGAGCGCGTGCTGGGGTTGGTGTTGCCATCGTGATTGTAGATGATATCGCCGAAGTCGAGGATCGGTAGGATAGTCAGTTTTACTAGGGTAAGTTTGGCAGCGTGAGTGAAGGAGGCTTTGTTGCGGAATAGAAAACCGACTCTAGATTTGATAGTGTGTGTCCAGTGTCCAAGGACGGGCCGGAAGTATATAGAATGGTGTCGTCTGCGTAGAGGTGGATCAGGGAATCGCCCGCAGCAAGAGCAACATCATTGATATATACAGAGAAAAGAGTCGGCCCGAGAATTGAACCCTGTGGTACCCCCATAGAGACTGCCAGAGGACCGGCATGCCCTCCGATTTGACACACTGAACTCTGTCTGCAAAGTAGTTGGTGAACCAGGCACGGCAGTCATCAGAAAAACCGAGGCTACTGAGTCTGCCGATAAGAATATGGTGATTGACAGAGTTGAAAGCCTTGACAAGGTCGATGAAGACGGCTGCACAGTACTGTCTATTATCGATGGCGGTTATGATATCGTTTAGTACCTTGTGCGTGGCTGAGGTGCACCCGTGACCGGCTCGGAAACCAGATTGCACAGCGGAGAAGGTACGGTGGGATTCGAGATGGTCAGTGACCTGTTTGTTGACTTGGCTTTCGAAGACCTTAGATAGGCGGGGCAGGATGGATATAGGTCTGTAACAGTTTGGGTCCAGGGTGTCTCCCCCTTTGAAGAGGGGGATGACTGTGGCAGCTTTCCAATCCTTGGGGATCTCAGACGATATGAAAGAGAGGTTGAACAGGCTGGTAATAGGGGTTGCGACAATGGCGGCGGATAGTTTCAGAAATAGAGGGTCCAGATTGTCAAGCCCAGCTGATTTGTACGGGTCCAGGTTTTGCAGCTCTTTCAGAACATCTGCTATCTGGATTTGGGTAAAGGAGAACCTGGAGAGGCTTGGGCGAGTAGCTGCGGGGGGGGCGGAGCTGTTGGCCGAGGTTGGAGTAGCCAGGCGGAGGCATGGCCAGCCGTTGAGAAATGCTTGTTGAAGTTTTCGATAATCATGGATTTATCGGTGGTGACCGTGTTACCTAGCCTCAGTGCAGTGGGCAGCTGGGAGGAGGTGCTCTTGTTCTCCATGGACTTCACAGTGTCCCAGAACTTTTTGGAGTTGGAGCTACAGGATGCAAATTTCTGCCTGAAGAAGCTGGCCTTAGCTTTCCTGACTGACTGCGTGTATTTGTTCCTGACTTCCCTGAACAGTTGCATATCGCGGGGACTATTCGATGCTATTGCAGTCCTTCCATCAGCAAGGGCATTGAAGATGAAACGTGGCTGGGTCTTTCAGCATGACAATGATCCCAAACACACCGCCTGGGCAACGAAGGAATGGCTTCGTAAGAAGCATTTCAAGGTCCTGGAGTGGCCTAGCCAGTCTCCAGATCTCAACCCCATAGAAAATCTTTGGAGGGAGTTGAAAGTCCGTGTTGCCCAGCAACAGCCCCAAAACATCACTGCTCTAGAGGAGATCTGCATGGAGGAATGGGCCAGAATACCAGCAACAGTGTGTGAAAACCTTGTGAAGACTTACAGAAAACGTTTGACCTCTGTCATTGCCAACAAAGGGTATATAACAAAGTATTGAGATAAACTTTTGTTATTGACCAAATACTTATTTTCCACCATAATTTGCAAATAAATTCATAAATATCCTACAATGTGATTTTCTGGATTTTTTTTCTCTCATTTTGTCTGTCATAGTTGAAGTGATGAAAATGATGATGATGAAAATTACATTAAAATTACATCATCTTTTTAAGTAGGAGAACTTCCACAATTGGTGGCTGACTAAATACTTTTATGCCCCACTGTATATTATGCACTTCCTTAGCCGAACAATGCTTTGCCGTTGTTGGCTCTGTACAAAAAAGAGCGTCCAACAACTCTAACATTTTCAATTCCATTAGATCCCAACTTTTAAAAGGAATAAGCATGCGCAACATAAAATCACCACCATCACGAATGTTTTGGATGTGGGTTTCCTCGTTGCTGATCTAGAACTCCACGCATCCACATGGAAGTCCATTCTTTCTTTGTATTTTCACCCTGTGAAATATTCTTCCTGAGGAGTCGGGGGTACCTTCCCAAGGGGTCTCGTAGCCCGTGAACATGCTATACCCCTCTGTGATAACTCTCAGTTTGGGACACACCACCTTGTGAAAAACCTGCCAGTCTTCAAGCCCATAGTCCACTCCTAAAGTCTGGTCTGTATATTCTTCTCCTTCGGCTACCGTATAGAGGTTCACTCTACAGGCCTGGTAATCAAACTGATAACCCCATAGCTGTCCATTAGACATCATCACATGATCTTTTAGCGCAGTTGGGGGCGGTATTGGGTTCTATACACATTTAAAAACGTTTTTTTGGCGCATTGTATATTGTTGCTTTTTACTCTGACCTTTCTCTATGTTTCAGCCGCGGTCCTGATTTCGTTGTTACGGTCATCACTGCTTTGCCACTGATCACAAGATCCATGTTTAATTTCTTTAGTGGTTTATCATGTGTTGTTCTGGGTCTTATTTATAATGCATCTGCTCCCCACAATATCCCCGGACATTCCTGTTTCACAGACAACAGTCCTAAGGTCAATAAAATAGGGGGTGTGGGGCCATCCTCTTTGAAATGTTCAAACACATACCCCCCATTTCAACGAGGTCCCTACATATCAACCATCATGACAACTTCAAAGGAATAGATGCAATATATGCATAAATTAACACACACTCTAATGCATGACAACAGGAACAGGATGCCCTTATATGGGCATAAACATATGATAACTTCACGCCAGGTTGTCCTGACCGGATGCCCAAATATGGGCATGCACCCGGACATAGGGTCATACATCAAACGTTTGACGTGTGTATTCTCTCTAGCTCAGTATAAATGGACTGTTTGATCTGTGTTTTAACAATAGGTAGTAGTAAATAAACCATGTCTTTATGTTTCAATGTCTCCTTCCCTTTATGTCTCTGTTTCTCTGATGGTTTATGTCTCTGTTTCTCTGATGGTTTATGTCTCTGTTTCTCTGATGGTTTCTGTCTCTGTTTCTCTGATGGTTTCTGTCTCTGTTTCTCTGATGGTTTCTGTCTCTGTTTCTCTGATGGTTTATATCTCTGTTTCTCTGATGGTTTCTGTCTCTGTTTCTCTGATGGTTTCTGTCTCTGTTTCTCTGATGGTTTCTGTCTATGTTTCTCTGATGGTTTCTGTCTATGTTTCTCTGATGGTTTCTGTCTCTGTTTCTCTGATGGTTTCTGTCTCTGTTTCTCTGATGGTTTCTGTCTATGTTTCTCCGATGGTTTATGTCTCTGTTTCTCTGATGGTTTCTGTCTCTGTTTCTCTGATGGTTTCTGTCTCTGTTTCTCTGATGGTTTCTGTCTCTGTTTCTCTGATGGTTTCTGTCTCTGTTTCTCTGATGGTTTCTGTCTCTGTTTCTCTGATGGTTTATATCTCTGTTTCTCTGATGGTTTCTGTCTATGTTTCTCTGATGGTTTCTGTCTCTGTTTCTCTGATGGTTTCTGTCTCTGTTTCTCTGATGGTTTCTGTCTATGTTTCTCTGATGGTTTCTGTCTCTGTTTCTCTGATGGTTTCTGTCTCTGTTTCTCTGATGGTTTCTGTCTATGTTTCTCTGATGGTTTCTGTCTCTGTTTCTCTGATGGTTTCTGTCTCTGTTTCTCTGATGGTTTCTGTCTCTGTTTCTCTGATGGTTTCTGTCTATGTTTCTCTGATGGTTTCTGTCTCTGTTTCTCTGATGGTTTCTGTCTCTGTTTCTCTGATGGTTTCTGTCTCTGTTTCTCTGATGGTTTCTGTCTCTGTTTCTCTGATGGTTTCTGTCTCTGTTTCTCTGATGGTTTCTTTCTTTTTGCGGTACTTGTTGTTTGTTGTCTCTACCCTCCTATCCCTCCCCTGGACTCTCAGACAAGTCATGGTAGTCCAGAACGCAAGGTAGTGTAGTGCTTCTCCTGCTTCTCTCCTCTCCTACTCTGCTCCACTTCTTCTGTTCTTCTCTACTCCTCTTCTCTCCTTCTCTCCTCTTCTTCTCTCCTTCTCTACTCCTCTTCTCTTCTTCTCTTCTTCTCTACTCCTCTTCTCTCTTTCTCTCCTCTTCTTCTCTCCTTCTCTACTCCTCTTCTCTTCTTCTCTTCTTCTCTACTCCTCTTCTCTCCTTCTCTCCTCTTCTTCTCTCCTTCTCTACTCCTCTTCTCTTCTTCTCTCCTTCTCTTCTTCTCTACTCCTCTTCTCTTCTTCTCTCCTTCTCTGCCCCTCTCCTTTTCTTCTTATCTTATTCTATCCTCTCTGCTCCTCTCCTCTCTCTCTTTCTCTCCTTCTCTCATTCTCTGCTTCTCTGCATTCAGTCAGTGTTTTTCCCCACGTACATTTTCCACCTCCAAAGTGCTTTTCCTCATTGTCTCCCGCATTCATCGTTATTCATTTTGCGTTGATACGTTGATAAAAGCACTCTCTTGCTCTTCCTCTCTCTCTCTATCTAATCTTTCTCCACTTTATTTCACTCTCTCTTTTTTCTCCTATTTGTATCTCTGTCATCCTAAACAACTCATGATTGTATGATGTGCAAATTCAGCCAAGAACATTGCCGGGTTGAAATCAAGGTTGAAATGTGAAATCATTCCATGAGTCAGATATGTTGATTCAACCTTACAGACATCACTATTTCTTTGACTTTCTTTGACTATTTCTATGATGTTGTGATCCCGTCTAGCCAGTGTGCCTATGCAATTTACTCATCCAACATTTGCAAGACATCATGATGATATAATTATATTGAATCAGATATTCAATTATTGACATCCTGCTATATCATCTCTATATCTACCATCAAATGTAATTGGAGAAAATCTACAATAATGTGGCCATATTAACTTACAAAGACCACGTCTGAGACTAAACGTGTCCCTTTGTTATGACATCACAGTGCTGAGAACAAGAGGAGGACCAAGTACGTCCAGAGGAGTCTGAACCCAGAGTGGAACCAGACTGTCATCTACAAGAACATACACCTGGAACAGGTAGGAACACACACACATGCATGCACACACACACACATGCACCTACTAACGCATGCATCACACACACACACACACACACACACACACACACACACACACACACACACACACACACACACACACACACACACACACACACACACACACACACACACACACACACACACACACACACACACACACATTAATGTTGAATGTTTATGTTAATCTTATTTCCAGTTGGATTGGTAGTTCTGAATCCTTAGGGTTGTTCTGACTATCCCTCTGCAGCCTTGGTTCCCATTACCAATCCTCTGAAGCCCATAGCACCGCTGACCTGGTTAGGTTAAACAACCCCCTTACAGACTACCAGTCACCAGAGAGAAACAGAGACAGAGACATCTTCATTCAACATAACAGTAGCAGCCCTTGCTTAGCTGCAATTCAGACAATGTAAGATGAGTGCAGTCTGTCCATACAGCAGTAGTGTCTCTAGTCTAGTGTCTCTTCTGAGAATCTCTGCTGTTAGCTACTTCTTTCTATTCTGCCCACTGAGGTTGTAAATGCTGCTCTATTACCCACTCACTCTCCCACTCTCCTGCCAAGCACACACACACACGCACACACGCACGCACGCACGCATGCACGCACACACACACACACACACACACACACACACACACACAATTACCCAGTCCACTGACTGGCTGGTTGAGTGATATACAGTATGACTGCATGGGTGTTGTACCTGGCATAACTCGTTTAAATGTATTTGTTCATTTAATCACTTTTCGCTCATCCTCTCACTCTCTCTCTCTCTCTCTCTCTCTCACTCCCCCCACCTCTCTTTCTCTCTCTCTCTCTCTCTCTCTCTCTCTCTCTCTCTCTCTCTCTCTCTCTCTCTCCCTCGCTCCCCCCACCTCTCTTTCTCTCTCTCTCTCTCTCTCTCTCTCTCTCTCTCTCTCCCTCACTCTCTCTGTCTCTCAGCTAAAGAAAAAGACTCTGGAGGTGACAGTGTGGGATTATGACAGATCTTCCTCCAATGACTTCCTGGGAGAAGTAAGTGTCTCCAGAATCAGACACACTCTGGTTTAGACGTCACATACATTTACTTCAGTCATCCCTTTACCCTAATGTCTCCTGATGCCATGTTTTTAAATGTTCTCTAGCCAAAAGCGGCTCATGTTTCCAGCCTTATTGCTCCCCTCTCAACAAGACTTTATTCAAAGCTAGTTTCATTGTTTGTCAGTCTATATAATGAATCCCACGGATCCTCTGCTAAATGGAGAAGGATCCTAATTGTTTATAATGTAGAATGGTGGTTTGTTCACAGCAAACCTCGACATATACTGACTATACCAAACATTAGGTACACCTTCCTAATGTTCATTTCCTCCATCCCCCTTATGCCCTCAGAACAGACTCAATTTGTTGGGGCGTGGACTCTACAAGGTGTCGAAAGCGTTCCACAGGGATGCTGGCCCATGTTGACTCCTATGCTTTTCACAGTTGTGTCAATTTGGCTGGATGTCCTTTGGTGGGTGGACCATTCTTGATACACACAAGAAACTGTTGAGCCTGAAAAACCCAGCAGCCTGGTACCTACTATCATACCTCGTTCAATGACACTTAAATCTTTTTTTCTGGCCCATTCACCCTCTGAATGTCACACATACACAATCCATGTCTCAATTGTCTCAAGACTTAAATATCCTTTAACCTTTCTCCTGCCCTTCATTTACACTGATTGAAATGGATTTAACAAGTGACATCAATAAGGGAGCATAGCTTTCACCTGGATTCACCTGGTGAGTCTATGTCAGGGAAAGAGCAGAGCTCAGATTCACAAAACGTTCTTAGGAAGAAATGTTTTCTTAACTGCCATTTTCTTCTTAACTATAGACTTAAAAAGAAAGTTAAGACAAGTTGCTATTCCTCAAAAAGATTCTTGGAAACGTTCTAGCGCTACTTCTTATGTTACTCCTTTAGAAAAATGTTAAGAAGAAATTAGATTCTGAAAATAAAGTTATTTTCAAGGTAGCTAAACCCTTGTCTTAAAATAAGGGCAGTGAGAGAAAAAGCTCACGAAAGCAATTTAACATGTTTAATTCACTCACAAACTTCATGTGAAAGTTTCAGTATCGATTAGTTTAAACCCAAGAACATGTTTTCGAACAGTAATCTCAGTAGGAAATATGCTAACATGATTGCCATTGCTTAACTACATATCCAGCTAAAACCATTGCCTAGCAACAATGATTTGGAAGAAGATATTTGGGAAGTTCGTAAGAAAATCACTAAATCGTTAGATGGGAACTTGCACTTACAAACTATCTTATTCACTTTTTTTCTCAAGAAGCTTTTTAAGTTTTTGCATAAGAAGAGTTTTGTGAATCTGGGCTCAGGTGTTTGTGAATCTGGGCCCAGGTGTTCCCAGGTTTTTGCTTGTTTTGTATACTCAGTGTATATTTGCTGTGTTTTCCTATAAGTCTTTGCTTACACAAGCATTCCTGTCTACTCTTTCTTTCTCTGTCTCTGTCTCTCTCTCGGTCTCTCTCTCTCTGTATCTCTCTGTATCTATCTCTGTATCGCTCTTTCTCCAGGTGTTGATAGACCTGTCTAACACATCCCAGCTGGACAACACTCCTCGCTGGCTGCCTCTGAAGGAGCAGAGTGAGAGCATTGAGCACAGCAGAACCCACCACACCGCTCAGGGGCCTGGGGGGCCAGGAGCAGGGACAGGGCCGGGACAGGGGTCCGTAGCGGGGCAAGAACCAGGACAGGGCATGGGGCCAGGACAGGGGCAGGGACAGGTACTGTACTGTATTCATAGTCTACTATCTATCCTTGCCATCATTGATTGTAACTTACTGATTATAATGCATATAGCACATTTAATTGAATTGCATTGCAGATGGGGGAGTGCCATGAGTCTCCTAAGAACTCTGTGATAAAGAGCAGGAGCCACGGGATCTTCCCTGACCCAGCAAAAGGTAGGAGCCTCTTCCAGCTGCCTTGTTGCTTTTAACTAACGCTTGCCATTGTGGGGTTTAGCCACTCAGTTGCTTTACAGTTTTTCTTCATTTCCGTTTTGCTGATTGCCACTCTGTTGTCATAGTGAGAGAACATGTAGTCATGGTGACAGTTTTGCTAATGGCTGTCATAATTATACTTTTAGTGCCAGTCACTTATCTGTCTCAGTGCCCTCCATGTTGTGGTGTCATCCTTGTTTTTTGTCATGTAGCAGATGCTCTTATCCAGAGTGACTTACAGTTAGTGCATTCATCTTACGATAGCTACTGTAGGTGAGACTACCACATATCACAGTCAGAGTAGTACGACAGGGTGGGGTGTTAGTTCAAGGAAGTCAAGGTTATTCTATTTTTATGTTTTTGCCACAGTACAAATGTGTAACTACTACATGGCTCTTTTAGTGACTTTTACAGACATTCCCTTTATCTCCTCTATCTCCTCTCCCTCTCTCTATCACTACCTCCTCCCTCTCCTCCCTCCTCCTCCCACTCCTCCCTCCTCCTACCTCTCCCAGACATGCAGATGGTAACTCTAGAGAAATCCCACAGTAGTCCAGGCAGCTCTAAGTCGTCTTCAGACGGCCAGCTTCGTTCCCATGGTCCATCCCGCAGCCAGAGCAAGAGCAGCGTCACGCAAGCCCACCTGGAGGATGCTGGGATAGCTATAGCTGCCGCCGAGGCCGCCGTGCAACAGTCCCGCCTCCAACCAAGTAATCCCCACCCCTTCCTGTGACACACTTCCTCTCGGCTCTGCCACGCATGCTAGCTCATCATCTCTCCGTTTATCTCTCCTCTTGTTCTATCACTCCTTTTCTCTTCTTTTCCTCTCCCTTCTGTTCTGGCCTTCTGATTGGTTCTTCTAAGCAATTAGATGGTTCCTCTAAGTTCTATTCTGTTGGGTTTTCTTGTTTGCTCTAGGGGTGTAACACCCACTGATCTAGACAGAGTCCATCACTAAAACATTGCATGGCAGATCTTATAGTAGACCCTGGCCTGTGGAGAAAACATCTCAATCTAAAATCTATATTAAAAATGAATTTATAAACTGCTGTTCTCACACTAAACACTGAAAATGTGTACGGTCCTCTGTTTCTCTGACGTTACTGTGACGTTACTGTGACGTTACTGTGACGTCTGCAGGGTTGGGTAAAGTAAGGGCACAGCACCGTTTGGGCTCAGAGTGAGCAGATTTCCATCATACACACATCAGACACTCACAATAGCCCAGAGTATGAACAGTAACACACAGGACAGAGACGAAACAGCCACAGTTCCCAGTCTAAATAGAGTGAGGATATACATGTCTCTCTCCAACATGGTTTCTACTGTCTCCCAGTGTGATCCCCTATCCATCCTCCAGGTCTAGAAACCATGATAGAGCTTGACCCCCAGGTTGTGACATGCAGTCCCCCCCCCCTCTCCTGGTGTTGGTTTGTGTGTCTGGTTCAATCCCCTAACTGCCCTTTCATTGGAAAAGGTCAAGCCCCCGTAGGTGTGTGTGAGCAAGTGTGAGTGTGTGTGCATATGTGTGTGACCCCTGACCCCTAAATGTGTCCAATGTAATGATACAAACACCCTGAGATGTATAGTCTACCAGTATCCTCCCTTCCCACCCCCAACGTGATGAGTTTATAAACGCCACCTGGCACTGACCAGACACACCAGGAAGTACAGACACAGCAGCATGGGGGACAAAGGGCAACAGGAAACTGACTCTACACTCACCGGCCAATGAGAGTACAGAAAGGAGTCTGACCTTCAGGGGAACAGCAGTGTCTGGGGAAGGTGAGACAACAGGACGGGAGTATAGAAATTATAAACAAGAATAATATAATATAACCTCAGTAATCAAACTTCAGGCCTTTCTCTCCTCTAGACAAGCATGGTATCATTAAGAAACATAATACAACTTAATGATCATGTAAACCATTTAGAGTTTTGATATATATGTGTAAATAGTAAAAAACGTCTCAATAGTTGCTTTGGTATTTATTTAAATTCATAATTAATGCTGCCTCCCTTGTGGCACAGGGTCACTACAGACCCGGGTTCGATCCCAGGCTGTGTCGCAGCTGGCCGTGACCAGGAGACCCATGAAATGGCGTGCAATTGGCCCAGCGTTGTCCCGGTTAGGGGAGGGTTTGGCCGTCCGGGCGCATGCACACTGACTCGTGTCGCCAGTTATATGGTGTGGCTGGCTTCCAGGTTAAGCGAGCAGTGTGTCAAGAAGCAGTGTGGCTTGGCAGGGTCATGTTTCAGAGGACGCATGGCTCTAGACCTTCGCCTCTTCTGAGTCCTTATGGGAGTTGCAGCGATGGGACAAGACTGTAACTACCAATTGGATATCATGAAATTGGGGTAAAAAAATTTTAGTTAAAAATCATAATAAATATGCCCATCTATTCAAATAATTACCATAACTATTATTTTAGCATGTTTATAAATGATTATTATATTTATAATCCCTGTACGTACTTTGCTATTAGATCATGTTTATTCCATGGTTTATATGTATCAGAAACACTTTACATAAATCGTTCAGTTATAATGCTTTATATCTTGTTAAAAGGATGTATGACCCTTTATAAGGGGTGAGAAGACATTGTAAAGGGGCCATACATGCTCATGACAGGTCTTACAATGCATTATAGCTACATCATGATGGATTGTTATTTCAGGAAAGTGTCACCCATGTTTGTTTTAGTCTGTTTGTCAGTACATGTATTATTACCTGTAAGCTCATTGAACCCTTTTTTGTTGTTATGGACACCAGAAGGAAAAGCTCATGGAGATCCACATAATCAAATAAATAAACACTGTGACCACCGATGTAGCTACAACATTTACATTCACTTTCATATATGAGAATAGTAGTAACCTTTTTTATATTATAGTTTATAGAATATTATGGACACACATTATCAAGGTAGTGAAATGTATCTCACTTTCTCTCCCTCCTACACTGACACACATGCCGTCATTCACTGCCCCTCCTCTCTCTCGCTTTCCCCCGACCCTCTGTAGGACCAGGCCACAGGTTGGGGGATGTGTCTGGGCCGGTGGTGTCCTCAGCCCCCAGTCTGATGGAGGGGTATGGGGGTCTGGATGGAGACGAGGGGGCTGGCACAGGGGTGGACAGTGCCATCTTCCAGGTCCCATGCATGTGAGTAAACAGCCTGTTTGTGTGGGGTGGTGCTAGCATGATGGGTGACCTCATCATGTGGTGGTGGATGATGTATCACATACATGTTTTGTATCTGTGGATCTAATGTGTGTTCATTTCCAACAGAGGGAAGATCATCCCCAACGGTCCTGACAAGTTTAGGGGACTGCCACTCTCGCTATCAGACAGCGAGGGTAAGACTGTGTGTGTGTGTGTGTGTGTGTGTGTGTGTGTGTGTGTGTGTGTGTGTGTGTGTGTGTGTGTGTGTGTGTGTGTGTGTGTGTGTGTGTGTGTGTGTGTGTGTGCGTGTGCCAGTTTCTCCTAATAAACTTTGTCTTTACATGTCTGCCATCTGCTGGACCAAACAGGAAATAACACCAACAGCCTCTAAATGCCTGGTCCCATACATAGGAAGTAACTATCTTGCTCTCTGTGTCTTAACTATATCTAGGAGTCAGATAGCTCAGGTGTCATGGTGCCTCTCTCTTTCTCTCAGTTTCTCCAGTTTCATTCCATAACAATAGACTAGAGGCCATCTTAGTGCACAACTGGGCAGCCAGTTCAAAGGTTCATTATCATTGGCAACTGACCTCTCGAACCTTTCCTGGAAATGAGCGTTCCCAACCTGACCTCTAACCGAGTTACAGCCACAGTGACGTGGCGGAGAATGGTTTTGGGTTCAGAACTGAGTTTAGTGAAACTGGAGAGAGGAGAGTCCTCCCCTGGATCCATTTTGGTGCAGGCAGTATGTCAATAACGCGTTGGTGTTGAATAATTTACATCTGCAGAGAGGAAGGGTGTGTGTATCTCGCTGTAACTTCGCCTCTGTCTCTCTCTCACTCTGTCCCTTGCTGCCAACCCCCCTGTTCCCTCCTACCCCTTCTGTCCCTCCTCTTCCAGGGGGTGGGGGTAAGACCCAGGTGATGGGGGAGATCAAGGTTGCTCTGAAGAAGGAGGTGAAACAAGAGGGAGACCAGCTGATCCTGGAAGTCCTACAGTGTAGAAACATCACTTACAAATTCAAGAGCCCAGACCACCTACCAGGTAACTGTGTGTGTGTGTGTGTCTGCCTCACTGATCGTCTGACTGTGTGTCTGTCTGTCTGCCTCAATGACTGTCTGACCGTCTGACTGTGTGTCTGTCTGTAGATCTCTATGTGAAGCTGTATGTGGTGAACGTGGCGACTCAGAAGAGGATTATCAAGAAGAAGACCAGAGTGTGTCGTCACGACAGAGAACCCTCCTTCAACGAGACCTTTAGGTTCAGCCTCAACCCCACCGGACACTCCCTGCAGGTAACACACACACTCTAACACCTTGTGTTTTTTTACTCTGGTGGCCTGCTTTATGCAGACTTTTTATTGTTCCAACAGCCCCTATGACTGTTCTGTAATACCAGTACTTTTCACACACACGCATGAACGCACACAGACAAACACAAACAAACACACAGGACACTACAAGTATGTGTGTGTGTTCCCCCTGTCCCTAGTTGTTCCTGGTGTCTAACGGGGGTAAGTTTATGAAGAAGACCCTGATAGGAGAGGCCTACATCTGGCTGGACAAGGTGGACATGAGGAAGAGGGTGGTCAGCTGGCACAAGCTGCTGGTCAGCTCCACACACAACCAGTCATGAGAGATCGACTTGAGAGGACACCGAGGGGTCAACCAGAGGTCAGTGAAGATCAATGAATACTCTTGGTCAATGGCTGTTCTTTGTCAAGATGAGGAGGAGGAGTTGAGTTACACAGTGCCCTTCATCCCCTTTGTGTTATTCTGTATGAAAAGAAAAGAGAGGGGGAGGAGAAGAAGAGATAAGAGGGAAGGAAGAGGGGTTGTGGGTACGGACATGCCCAGAAAGAACTGATCCCCCTGTTCCCTCTCCCACTGCCATACATGGACTGTACCCTGATTCTTAATTGGACCAAAGACTGTCAGAGACTGTGCCCTGATTGGATAGACTGCCAGCACACACACACACACACACCGAGGAATGAAGAAGTCCTCCACTGTAAGAGGACACACACATCTCACCACCTCTCAGCTCTCTGCTCGACATGTCGGATGCAAAACCTGACGTCAAACAGGACTGGGCAGCAATATCACAAAGATAGTTACCATGATGGAGCTACTCATTTCTGTTCTGTCTGGATCTGATACGGTTGTTTATGGCTTATCAGATCATTATCATTATTGTGATTGATCTGTGAAAATGTCAGTCAGTCAGTCAGTCAGTGAGTGGGGTTCAAATTGATGTATTTGTTTGTGTGTTTTTGTCCTTGGCTGCTTGAAAAAGTATGGAATGTTTGTTGTAAGATTCTATTTATGTTGTGTACAAAAAGTACAGTGCAATTATATGGTTGATAAGTAATTAACGAAACCTGACCTGAACGCTCAAGTCCAGTAGGTGGCAGTAATGTACCGTTACAGTTTGTTGCCAACAGCCATAAAACTCCAATTTGACCTTACCTGGATAGATGTACATGTACATTCAGATGTAGATAGATATATGTCAGAATATGAATCATATCAGAGACACAGTGTACAGAGAAATGTTATTTATGACCATAGATACATATATTACAGACGATATGAGGTGTCTCCTCATGTACAGTTTATTCTAAAGACTACATTCTGTACAGACAAGGGTATGGAAGGAGCACAGACAATCCAATCCCTTTAGCTCTGGTGTTATGCAGTTATACTGGGTGTTATACAGTGGGAAAATAGGAAAATGCAGTTCAAATGGTGAATGTAGAACTCATAGCACAACTGAGACATTAGAGGAGAACTACTACATGGATATCCCTCCTCTTACAGGTGGGGAGAAGAGAACAGATAGAAGAGGATGTCAGGTCCCTTCCCTTCAAACTCATTTCAGTCTGATATATTGTGTTGTGAGACAGCAGTGTGTAGGAATCTTCCGTCCCCTCCCCTCATTATGTCCTGAATGTTACTCACTGAGGAAGATCCCATGATTTTACTGGACTCATCAGACTGGTTATGTTTTTGTGATGTCTTACGCACATGTGACTGGAGGCTTAAACAATCGTTTTGGTTCGAGAGCAAAACCGAGATTGCTGGCCACCTTGACCAACCTGCAATCTGACAGAGGGGTGTGTAGCCTTTCTCAGGTGAGATGCTTTGCTCCCCTGTTTGGGTTACTGGGCTGCTCACCTATTCTATGTTAAAGCAACAGTTAGACAGACCTGTCCTCTGCGTGTGTGACATCACAGTCATGTTCTGTAAAAAAAAAAAATGAACACTCAACATCTTGCTGTAAACAGTACACTGTAAACAGTACACTGTAAATTGTACACTGTGCAGTTAGTGTCAGTGGATGTAATGCGACAACACAGTGAACCAGCCTTTGTCACTGCCTCTGATCAAAGCTCTAAGTCATAACCTATGTCCCAGTCATAACATGGCAGGACACACTGATACACAGATACAGTCCAGATCTATGGGCTCAGAACCATATGGCCCTACTGTTGTTAGTACATTATTATTGCCAGTGATCTATATAGTGGATCATAGTGAACAACTTCATCAAGTGACCCTACAGAGCTAGTACCCTCAACCATACTGTCAGTGTCTGAAGGTATATCACTGAGCAACTAGGGAGGACAGATGCAATTTCCTAATAAATTAAGTCCATATCAGAGCCTCGAAATTCAGACACTGAGTCAAGATGTCACAAATGTTCATAAGACAAAAAAAGGTGATTTTAAAGAGGGTTAGTTTTACAGAAAATGATATTGTCGTGCCAACCTTGTTTTGTATGCAAACCCATTGGTTGTGTTGAAGTCATTCTATGCAACATAGACCTTGTGTTTGAATGCATTTTCTTAACATGTAATATCAGTGAACATTGTGTCTGAAAATATCTATCTTATGAATAGAATTTTAATTTATTTTGGTTTATATATTATTGAAGAAAAGGATTTTAAAAAAATAGAGAGAGATTTTTTTTACTACTTAACAGCTGTTATCATGGACATGAAGCTTGTGTGCACTTTAGTATTACATCGGTGATTGATTTCATTGTCCTGTGTAACGTGTCATGACATGCAAGTTTAAGTATCTGTTCCAGTTAGTGTCTCCATGTTGAGATGATGTTGAGTCATGTTATCTGTGCTGTAGGAAGAAGTTCAGATACCACTCTTTTTGATTTCCAAGGCAATAGAAAAACAAAACACAACATCTACATTCACAGACAATATAAGGTACATATTGCTTCACAATGTACAAATCTAAGGAGACATCAATCTGTATGTTTGATACAACCACCAACACATGTATGTATAAATCAATGATGATGAGTCTGAGGAAAAATAATGAGAGGTTATTTTCAATGCCCAACTCCAGGACTGTCCAACAACCCTTTATGGTCTCCCTGAGCTAGATAGTTAATATACATTGTTCCTAAGTCCGTTGCTAGTAACCGTGAAACCAATCAAACGTGTATCTGTTGGGTGTGAATGTGGCATACTCATCTGATCTGTGTAAATACAAAGTGTTTTTATTTTCTACAGAGATTGATGAATCATATTGTCTGAGGTTCGAGCATGTGAGAAAAAAAGAAGACAAAAAACTCAAACCTGTCTGTCTGTCTGTCTGTCTGTCTCTAGTGGTGTGTGTGAGGTACTTTTGTGATCAGACTGTGTTGTCAACCCATGGGTGTCTGACTGTACAACCATGTCGCAGACGTCACCGAGCCAACCTGGATGTTGCATGTTTTGTTGATGGTCTGTCAATATTTTTGCTTCCAGATTATGTTTAAAAAGAGAGAATATGTATAGATTTATCGGAAATGGTATTCCGACTGTATAAAGATTATGCTTGTAAAAATTGTCTTGTTTTTCATTCAGTGTAAAAATGGAGAATCTAGCGTTCTGGTTTTGTGGTTGTACACAGGATGTGTTGAGATATTATTATGCAAATTGTGCTGTAAAAACCGGCTGTTTACCTAAAGTCTAAAGAATAAATATAAAAAGAGATTTATTCCACAACCTTAAAGGACTTTTGGTTTCATATTTGAGTGTGTTATGTAATCTGCAACTATTATTTTTCCTTCGGCTCTTATATGTACATCCACCCCAGTCAATTGTATTCAATCAAACTTTCAGCACTACACGTATTCCTGTATATTCGCTTCATGTCCATCAGGTGGCAACATCCTCTCAGTAATGGCTCCTAGTGGACTACAGTTGTGTTTCCCAACCCTGGTCCTCCAGTACCCCCAACAGTACACAGTTTCATTGTAGCCCGGGACAACCACACCTGATTCAACTCATTGAGGACTTGATGATTCGTTGACAGGTTGAATCAGGTGTGTTTGTCCAGGGTTACAGTAGAAATGTGAACTGTTGGAGGTACTGGAGGACCAGTAGGGAAACACTGGACTAAAGGACAGAAAAATAGAAGTTGTACATGCAGACGTGCACAGACACACACACAGCTTGCACGCACGTAAACACACAGAACAAAGACTTGTGTGCTGTGCTGAGAGAGTGTGTATAGCAGGCATTAGTCTAGCACCTCTGCATCCTCAGTCTAGAGACTGGCGGCTCCATCTCGGTCTATTGTCTGTCAAGGCCTCCAGCCTCCTATCTTTCAGCACTATTATGTCCTTCCTTTCTCTCTCTGCTTATTTCCTCTGTCTCACTCTCCTCTCTCTGTCTCTCCTCTCTATGTCTCTCCTCTATATGTCTATCTTCTCTGTCTCTCCTCTATATGTCTATCTTCTCTGTCTCTCCTCTCTGTCTCTCCTCTATATGTCTATCCTCTCTGTCTGTCTCCTCTCTGTCTGTCTCCTCTCTGTCTGTCCTCTCTCTGTCTCTCCTCTATATGTCTGTCCTCTATATGTCTCTCCTCTATATGTCTGTCCTCTCTGTCTGTCTCCTCTCTGTCTGTCTCCTCTCTGTCTCTCCTCTCTATGTCTCTCCTCTATATGTCTATCCTCTCTGTCTCTCCTCTCTGTCTCTCCTCTCTATGTCTCTCCTCTATATGTCTATCCTCTCTGTCTCTCCTCTCTGTCTCTCCTCTATATGTCTATCCTCTCTGTCTGTCTCCTCTCTGTCTGTCCTCTATATGTCTATCCTCTCTGTCTGTCTCCTCTCTGTCTGTCTCCTCTCTGTCTGTCCTCTCTCTGTCTCTCCTCTATATGTCTGTCCTCTATATGTCTCTCCTCTATATGTCTGTCCTCTCTGTCTGTCTCCTCTCTGTCTGTCTCCTCTCTGTCTGTCCCCTCTCTGTCTGTCCTCTCTCTGTCTCTCCTCTATATGTCTGTCCTCTATATGTCTCTCCTCTATATGTCTGTCCTCTCTGTCTGTCTCCTCTCTGTCTGTCTCCTCTCTGTCTCTCCTCTATATGTCTCTCCTCTATATGTCTATCCTCTCTGTCTGTCCTCTCTATGTCTCTCCTCTATATGTCTATCCTCTCTGTCTGTCTCCTCTCTGTCTCTCCTCTCTATATCTCCTCTCTATGTCTCTCCTCTATATGTCTATCCTCTCTGTCTGTCCCCTCTCTGTCTGTCTCCTCTCTGTCTCTCCTCTCTCTGTCTCTCCTCTATATGTCTATCCTCTCTGTCTGTCCTCTATATGTCTATCCTCTCTGTCTCTCTCCTCTCTGTCTCTCCTCTCTATGTCTCCTCTCTATGTCTCTCTTCTATATGTCTATCCTCTCTGTCTGTCTCCTCTCTGTCTCTCCTCTCTATGTCTCCTCTCTATGTCTCTCCTCTATATGTCTATCCTCTCTGTCTGTCCCCTCTCTGTCTGTCTCCTCTCTGTCTCTCCTCTCTCTGTCTCTCCTCTATATGTCTATCCTCTCTGTCTGTCCTCTATATGTCTCTCCTCTATATGTCTATCCTCTCTATGTCTCTCCTCTATATGTCTATCCTCTCTGTCTGTCCCCTCTCTGTCTCTCCTCTATATGTCTGTCCTCTATATGTCTATCCTCTATATGTCTGTCCTCTATATGTCTCTCCTCTCTATGTCTATCCTCTCTATGTCTCTCCTCTATATGTCTCTCCTCTATATGTCTATCCTCTCTATGTCTCTCCTCTATATGTCTATCCTCTCTGTCTGTCCTCTATATGTCTATCCTCTCTATGTCTCTCCTCTATATGTCTATCCTCTCTGTCTGTCCTCTATATGTCTCTCCTCTATATGTCTATCCTCTCTATGTCTCTCCTCTATATGTCTATCCTCTCTGTCTGTCCCCTCTCTGTCTCTCCTCTATATGTCTGTCCTCTATATGTCTATCCTCTATATGTCTCTCCTCTATATTTCTGTCCTCTATATGTCTGTCCTCTATATGTCTGTCCTCTATATGTCTATCCTCTATATGTCTGTCCTCTATATGTCTGTCCTCTATATGTCTATCCTCTCTGTCTGTCCTCTATATGTCTCTCCTCTATATGTCTATCCTCTCTGTCTGTCCTCTATATGTCTCTCCTCTATATGTCTCCTCTCTATGTCTCTCCTCTATATGTCTATCCTCTCTGTCTGTCTCCTCTCTGTCTGTCCTCTATATGTCTCTCCTCTCTATGTCTCCTCTCTATGTCTCTCCTCTATATGTCTATCCTCTCTGTCTGTCTCCTCTCTGTCTGTCCTCTATATGTCTCTCCTCTCTATGTCTCCTCTCTATGTCTCTCCTCTATATGTCTATCCTCTCTGTCTGTCCCCTCTCTGTCTGTCTCCTCTCTGTCTCTCCTCTATATGTCTCTCCTCTATATGTCTATCCTCTCTGTCTCTCCTCTATATGTCTATCCTCTCTGTCTGTCTCCTCTCTGTCTCTCCTCTATATGTCTATCCTCTATATGTCTATCCTCTCTGTCTGTCTCCTCTCTGTCTCTCCTCTCTATGTCTATCCTCTATATGTCTATCCTCTCTGTCTCTCCTCTCTATGTCTCTCCTCTATATGTCTATCCTCTCTGTCTGTCTCCTCTCTGTCTCTCCTCTCTATGTCTCTCCTCTATATGTCTATCCTCTATATGTCTATCCTCTCTGTCTGTCTCCTCTCTGTCTCTCCTCTCTATGTCTCTCCTCTATATGTCTATCCTCTCTGTCTGTCTCCTCTCTGTCTCTCCTCTATATGTCTATCCTCTCTGTCTGTCTCCTCTCTGTCTCTCCTCTCTATGTCTCTCCTCTATATGTCTATCCTCTCTGTCTGTCTCCTCTCTGTCTCTCCTCTATATGTCTATCCTCTCTGTCTGTCTCCTCTCTGTCTCTCCTCTATATGTCTATCCTCTCTGTCTGTCTCCTCTCTGTCTCTCCTCTCTATGTCTCTCCTCTATATGTCTATCCTCTCTGTCTGTCTCCTCTCTGTCTCTCCTCTATATGTCTATCCTCTCTGTCTGTCCCCTCTCTGTCTGTCTCCTCTCTGTCTGTCCTCTCTATGTCTCTCCTCTATATGTCTATCCTCTCTGTCTGTCTCCTCTCTGTCTCTCCTCTCTATGTCTATCCTCTATATGTCTATCCTCTCTGTCTGTCTCCTCTCTGTCTCTCCTCTCTATGTCTCTCCTCTATATGTCTATCCTCTCTGTCTGTCTCTCCTCTCTATGTCTCTCCTCTATATGTCTATCCTCTCTGTCTGTCTCCTCTCTGTCTCTCCTCTATATGTCTATCCTCTCTGTCTGTCTCCTCTCTGTCTCTCCTCTATATGTCTCTCCTCTATATGTCTATCCTCTCTGTCTGTCTCCTCTCTGTCTCTCCTCTCTATGTCTCTCCTCTATATGTCTATCCTCTCTGTCTGTCTCCTCTCTGTCTCTCCTCTCTATGTCTCTCCTCTATATGTCTATCCTCTCTTCTGTCTCCTCTCTGTCTCTCCTCTATATGTCTATCCTCTCTGTCTGTCTCCTCTCTGTCTCTCCTCTATATGTCTCTCCTCTATATGTCTCTCCTCTATATGTCTCTCCTCTATATGTCTATCCTCTCTGTCTCTCCTCTCTATGTCTCTCCTCTATATGTCTCTCCTCTATATGTCTATCCTCTCTGTCTCTCCTCTCTATGTCTCTCCTCTATATGTCTCTCCTCTATATGTCTCTCCTCTATATGTCTCTCCTCTATATGTCTATCCTCTCTGTCTCTCCTCTATATGTCTCTCCTCTATATGTCTCTCCTCTATATGTCTCTCCTCTCTGTCTGTCTCCTCTCTGTCTGTCCTCTCTATGTCTCTCCTCTATATGTCTATCCTCTCTGTCTGTCTCCTCTCTGTCTCTCCTCTCTATGTCTATCCTCTATATGTCTATCCTCTCTGTCTGTCTCCTCTCTGTCTCTCCTCTATATGTCTATCCTCTCTGTCTGTCTCCTCTCTGTCTCTCCTCTCTATGTCTCTCCTCTATATGTCTATCCTCTCTGTCTGTCTCCTCTCTGTCTCTCCTCTATATGTCTCTCCTCTCTGTCTGTCTCCTCTCTGTCTCTCCTCTATATGTCTCTCCTCTATATGTCTATCCTCTCTGTCTCTCCTCTATATGTCTCTCCTCTATATGTCTCTCCTCTATATGTCTATCCTCTCTGTCTCTCCTCTCTATGTCTCTCCTCTATATGTCTATCCTCTCTGTCTGTCTCCTCTCTGTCTCTCCTCTATATGTCTCTCCTCTATATGTCTCTCCTCTATATGTCTATCCTCTCTGTCTCTCCTCTCTATGTCTCTCCTCTATATGTCTCTCCTCTATATGTCTATCCTCTCTGTCTCTCCTCTATATGTCTCTCCTCTATATGTCTCTCCTCTATATGTCTCTCCTCTCTGTCTGTCTCCTCTCTGTCTGTCTCCTCTCTGTCTCTCCTCTATATGTCTATCCTCTCTGTCTGTCCCCTCTCTGTCTGTCTCCTCTCTGTCTGTCCTCTCTATGTCTCTCCTCTATATGTCTATCCTCTCTGTCTGTCTCCTCTCTGTCTCTCCTCTCTATGTCTATCCTCTATATGTCTATCCTCTCTGTCTGTCTCCTCTCTGTCTCTCCTCTATATGTCTATCCTCTCTGTCTGTCTCCTCTCTGTCTCTCCTCTCTATGTCTCTCCTCTATATGTCTATCCTCTCTGTCTGTCTCCTCTCTGTCTCTCCTCTATATGTCTATCCTCTCTGTCTGTCTCCTCTCTGTCTCTCCTCTATATGTCTCTCCTCTATATGTCTATCCTCTATATGTCTCTCCTCTCTGTCTGTCTCCTCTCTGTCTCTCCTCTATATGTCTATCCTCTCTGTCTGTCTCCTCTCTGTCTCTCCTCTATATGTCTATCCTCTCTGTCTGTCCCCTCTCTGTCTCTCCTCTCTATGTCTCTCCTCTATATGTCTATCCTCTCTGTCTGTCCCCTCTCTGTCTCTCCTCTCTATGCTAATGGGAGATGAGAGAGAGATAGGATGAGGGAGATGGTGTGTGTGGTTGCTAAGCAACGATAACCAAATCCCCAAGCATCCCAGATGTGTTACCCTGCCCTGCCTCTGGGTCGGACTATCTGACTGGCTCCTCTGTTGTCCAACCAGACATGGACTCTGAGAGCCTAATAATTGGAACTAGATCACATAACACAGTCTGGCTGTCACCTGAAATACTGTATAATAGATACAGTAGATTGGTCACATTGTTTTCTCAGCCCATTTTATTTTTAAATCTACCACCAATATTTTAGACAACCCATAGGCAAAACATATAGAGTAGGTGATTGTGTGATTGCATATTTACTGTAACCCCTGCTGTACATAATGCTTGTCTTGTTGGCATAATAACCAAAGGCTATGTAGGCCTAGCTTTTGGCACAACATCATTGGCTCGGTAGCCATTATGTCACTCATAGCGCTTGTAGAGGTAGGGAATCTTGTAAAACCCTTTAGATGGATCACGTTGTGAAGAATTTGATACTGTAAATCGCTATCTCATAACAGTCTGTTCAATGGTGCGATCAATAAGTTATCAGTCACCGCTGTCTTCTGACGAGTCTGCTACCTGTCACTCACACTGTCGCTATGTCTCTCTGTCTGTCTGGGGGATTGATGATGATTGGTAAGGACTCCCCGAGAAATGATTTGACATCAAACTGAGTAAAATTTGATGTGTGTGTGTGTGTGTGTGTGTGTGCGTGCGTGCGTGTGCGTGCGTGCGCGCGAAAGAGAGAGATGTCAACCCAATAGAACATCCCTGATAGGCTATGTATCTGTGACTACCATCACCT
This sequence comes from Oncorhynchus kisutch, assembly GCF_002021735.2. Lineage (NCBI taxonomy): Eukaryota > Metazoa > Chordata > Actinopteri > Salmoniformes > Salmonidae > Oncorhynchus > Oncorhynchus kisutch. The sequence continues at coordinate 30,186,294 of NC_034195.2, forward strand.
CAGACAGACACAGAGAGAGAGGGGTACCAATCCGGTACCTGTTAGAGCGCTGATGCCAGTTGATCAGATTGTCGGTGGCGGGGCTGGGTTATCTCCGAGTGTGTGACACACACTACTGGCTTGGCGTGGACCATTCTACACACTCAAACACGCAGCTGGAGAGGGGCGTAGTGTATGAATGTGCGTGCGTGTGTTTGGACGGGGAGTTGGCGCCTGGCAATGGACACCTACAGAACACACGCCGCGTTGATTTTACTGTTATTATCATCGGATATTTGTCTGCCGTCGCAGTTTCCAACACAACTCATGTAAGTACTAATCTAATCCTCGCCTATAGCTTCTCAAATCCCAATTGTTGGTTGTGTGACTCTGTAAATGCAGGTGATTAATTGTGTGTGTGTGTGTGTGTGTGTGTCATTCCTAACAATGAATAACTAAAACAATGGTATCTGAGGAAAAACTGTTATTACAAGCGGGTTAGACCAGTCTTGCGGTTTAGCACCGGTTAACTTCTTGTTACATCGCTGCGCTATTATGTCTGGATTGTCTGGAGATGCAAAAGAGGCGGTAGGATGGGCACCGGTCCCGTTTCTCTCCTTATTTCAACCGTCTGCTTCTCCTACTCCTCACCATGACATATCCAGTGTATTTATAGCCTCTGTGTGTGTCAGTGTGACTGTTAATGAGACATGTGTTACTTTCACTAGCAGTTTCCAGTGTGCTGTTCGCCTTCGTTTGAATATGTTATGTGATTAATGACTATAATGCGCGCAGTGTCGCAGGTAAATTGTGGCTGTTGGCTGGCCAAGGGATAATGTCCTGTAAACTTGTTGAAACAACCTGGACTCAGGGACAGACTAATCTGTCTTCTTCCATTTAGTATGATATGTTACGTTTCCCATTAATTTGTGGATGTCCATCATCCATTCTGTATGATATGTTACGAATTACAATTCGAATGATATGGTTAGGAATTGCAATTTGTACAATATGTTACGAATTTGCAATAGTCCTACATATTTTACGAATTCCAATTTGTTGTGGCTAATGTTAGCTGGGCTATGGGTTAGGTTATAGGGTTAAGCTTAAGGCTTAGCTAACATGCTAAGTAGTTGCAAATGCTACTTTCTCATGAGAATTGAACATGCAACATTTGGTCATTGCTCATATCAACACCATCATCCCGGAAACCCTTTCGCATACCGCCCCAACAGATCCAGAAATGATGCAATCTCAATCTCACTCCAAACTGCCCTTTCCCACCTGGACAAAAGGAACACCTATGTGAGAATGCTATTCATTGATTAAAGCTCAGCGTTCAACACCATATTGCCCACAAAGCTCATCACTAAGCTAATGACCCTGGGACTAAACACCTCCCTCTGCAACTGGATCCTGGACTTCCTTACTGGCCGTCCCCAGGTGGTAAGGGTAGGTAACCACACATCTGCCACTGGGACCCCTCAGGGGTGCTTGCTTAGTCCCCTCCTGTACTCCCTGTTCACTCACGACTGTGTGGCCAAGCACGACTCCAACACCATCATTATTAAGTTTGTTGACGACATAATGGTGGTAGTCATGATCACCAACAACGATAAGACAGCCTATAGGGAGGAGGTCAAACACCTGGCAGTGTTGTGCCAGGACAACAACCTGTCACTCAATGTGAGCAAGACAACGGAGCTGATCGTAGACTACAGGAAAAGGAGGGCCGAACAGGCCCCCATTAACATCGACGTGGCTGTAGTTGAGCTGGTCGAGAGTTACAAGTTCCTCGGTGTCCACATAACCAATAAACTATCATGGTCCAAACACACCAAGACAGTTGTGAAGAAGGCACGACAACACCTTTTCCCCCCTCAGGATACTGAAAAGATTTGGCATGGGTCCCCAGAGCCTCAAAAAGTTCTACAGTGTCATGTTCGTCATATTGATGAGACCAAGGCGCAGCGTGATATGAATAGATACTTCCTTTAAAAGAAAGAACACGAAACAAACTAACAAAACGAACATGACGCTATATAAACCGAGTGCTGACAGGCAACTACACAGACAATAACCCACAAAACCAAAATGGGAAATGGCAACCTAAATAGGATCCCCAATCAGAGACAACGATAAACAGCTGCCTCTGATTGGGAACCAATTCAGGCCACCATAGACCTACATTCCCTAGACATACAAAACCCCATAGATATACAAAAACCCTAGACAGGGAAAACACACATACCCACCCTTGTCACACCCTGACCTGACCAAAATAATACATAAAACATAGATACCTAAGGTCTGGGTGTGACAGTACCCCCCCCCCCCCCCCCCCCGGGCTGGGGACCCTCGCTGCATGGATCATCGCCGGATGTTCTGGACTGGGGACCGTCGCTGGAGACCACGGACTGTGGCCCGTCGTTGGAGGTTCCGGTCTGTGAACTGTCGCCGGACGCTCTGGCCTGGGTACTGTCGCCGGACGCTCTGGCCTGGGTACTGTCGCCGGACGCTCTGGCCTGGGTACTGTCGCCGGACGCTTTGGCCTGGGTACTGTCGCTGGATGCTCTGGCCTGGGTACTGTCGCCGGACGCTCTGGACTGGGTACTGTCGCCGGACGCTCTGGACTGGGTACTGTCGCCGGACGCTCTGGATTGGGTACTGTCGCCGGATGCTCTGGACTGCCGAGGTGCAAAGTAGGCCTGGTGCGTGGTGCCGGCACTGGCTGTACCGGGCTGGGGACACGCACCTCAGGGCGAGTGCGGGGAGGAAGAACAGGGCGTACTGGACTGCCGAGGCGCACTTGAGGGAGAGTGCGAGGAGCAGGAACAGGACACACCTGACTGGGAAAGCGCACTTGAGGGAGAGTGCGAGGAGTTATTTTATTCCAAATCCATGCATCCTCCACCAACTCAACAACTCCCCCATTTCTCTCTCCTCCGAATCCTCCTTCTTCTCCCAGACTGCCTCTGGTTTACTCCTCGGCTCCGCCATGTGCCCCCGCCCCAATTTTCTTTACTTGGGTTTCTGTGGTTGCCTTGACTCCTCGTATCGTCACCTTTCCTCCTGTGCTACCTCCACCTGCTTCCATGGCAGGGTCTTGTCCCCTGCCATTACCTCCTCCCAGGTCCAGGGTGTCCTCCACTCATCTTTCTCCAGGGCCCAGGATGACTGCTCCTCATTCACACGCTGCTTGGTCCTTATTTGGTGGGTTATTCTGTCACGTTCATCATATTGATGAGACCAAGGCACAGCGTGATATGAATACATACTTCCTTTAATAAAGAAAGAACACAAAACAAACTAATAAAATAACAAAACGAACGTGACGCTATATAAACCGAGTGCTGACAGGCAACTACACATAGACAATAACCCACAAAACCAAAATGGAAAATGGCAACCTAAATAGGATCCCCAATCAGAGACAACGATAAACAGCTGCCTCTGATTGGGAACCAATTCAGGCCACCATAGACCTACATTCCCTAGACATAAAAAAACCATAGATATACAAAAACACACATACTCACCCTCGTCACACCATGACCTGACCAAAATAATACATAAAACATAGATAACTAAGGTCTGGGTGTGACAAACAGCTACACCATTGAGGGCATCCTGACCGGTTGCATCACCGCCTGGTATAGCAACTGCTTGGCATCCGACCGTAAGGTGCTACAGATGGTAGTGCGTACGGCCCTGTACATCACTGGGGCCAAGCTGGGGCCTATACTAGGCGGTATCAGAGGAATCCCAAACCATTGTCAGACTCCAGTTACCCAAGTCATAGACTTTTGTCTCTGCTACCTCACGGCAAGCAGTATCGGAGCACCAAGTCTGGGTCCAAAAGGCTCCTTAACAGCTTCTACCCCCAAGCCATAAGACTGGTGAACAATTAATCAAAAGCCACCCAGACTATTTATGTTGACACCGGACTATTTACACAGGACTATTTACATTGACACCGTATTCTATTTTTATTTTAAAAATTCAGAGTTCATGCCTAAACTTAACCTTAAATACTAATTCTGAGGTGAGACAGAGCTGATTTCATAGTAAACCCCATGGCATTATTAACTAAAATAGTTCTAATAAATTTAACTCAAAGTCAATGAAAAGTTATTTTTACTTATAATATGGAACTGACTCAAAACTAAATGAGATGTTAGTAGTACATTTCCCAAGTTTTCCAGAAATCACAGTTGGAAGATTCCTGGAAATGCTCCAATTAGGATTTTTTTTATCTGGAATTACTGCAATTTTGCTATGACTCAGAATAAGGCTTTATGATATATATAATTATTGTCATAAATAAATTATAGTTATACCATCCACCTAGGAACTCACTTGGTGAAGGCCACAGGACTGAAAATGAATGAGATTACAACCATGTTTCTTTCACTAACAATTACAGTCATGGGTGGTAACACTACAAGTCACTAGAAAAGGTGAGGCACACTGGGAAATGATATTGGAGGTATGACTTAGTGGGAGCGTTACTCAAAAGGTTTAAGCTGTTACAACTCAAATATCTACCCCCTACAGCAGTGGTCACCAACCGTGACGGATCAATCTCCAAGGAATTCGTAGTCGATCTCCAAACATTTCTATAAAAAACCCAACGATACAGCCTTGTGTTACTATTTGGATTCATGCTGTTGGCGGAAGGTGCACTTGATTCAGCAGCCCTAGCGCCGGGAAGGCAAAGTGTTTACTTTGGAATAATTTCATCTGTCTGAAGTTAAAACCCTGCCTACAAGGCAGAGCCAGGGCGCAAATCAAGTGTACCAATTGGCCTACTGTTGTAGCCAATCAGAAATCTCAGATCACCATGTCTGCACATTTTTCTCGAACCATAGAATGTAAAAAGAAGGCTGGAAACAGCAAAGTTGATACTGTGAGATTACAAAACTTTTAAAACCATAACTAAAGAGAGACTTAACGAATACAGCAAAGAGCTGCTGTTTTTATGAGTAAGTTTAAGTTGTTATTCAGCACTAGTGTCAACACTTTGTTCAATATTTTTACAAGCCATAAAATGTGTGTTCTCCCTACTTCCACTCACACTACAACCAGCACTGCAGCTGCAATGAATGAGTATAGCAAAGTTTTCCCATAAGCTTGCCGTATTATTAGCATATTTAACTTTCTCTGATCATAGGATAACAACATGAATTGGTGCTTGAGGCAGAAATAATGCAGTGCGACTTGAGTTTCGCCATCAGCTGGAAGACCGGGAGAGCGGAAGGATGGTGAGTCGGGTGAGAGGCAGTCTCGCCACTGTTCCCTCCCCTCAGACTGACCATCAGATGCAGGTCATCAGTCCAGTAAAAAATAAATGATGCTGTAATTTTTATGCACACTCAGCTGTGATTCACAAGTAATACAACAAATGATTTATTACCAGTGTGATCATATACCTACAGTTTTTAAATATAATTTCAAAATGGTCTGAGAAGAACAACATTGACAGGGCAAATCAAGCATAGCCAATTTGCAGTGGTAATGTATTCGGGCCTACTGCACAAACCTCATTGCTGTAGAGCTGTTTTTAATTGGTTAAGGCTGCATAGGCTTATGTTTTTGGAGTAATGATGGCACATTGGTGTTTACAGTGTACCATGTAACATATCATAATAATATGAGTGTCCTGGATTTACACTTACTATGTTACATCTAGTGTCTGAGACCAGACTGGTTGAAAAGGGGAGGTAGAGCTTAATTAAAGCTGCCATGTTACTTTTTGGGTGAGCTGACCAAATTCACATAGAAATGTGAGTTATAGATTTGTCATTCTCATTGAATGCAAGTCTAAGTAGTGGTAGATCTGTTTGATGTGCGCTATTTCTATGCTTCCCATTCTTAAATTTCGCTTTTGCATCTATTACTATCTGGTTGTGTACACCAGCTTCAAACAGCTGAAAATCCTATATTTTTGTTTATGAAAAACATATTTCACAGTTTAGATGGGAGAATGATTATCTACACTATACTTGCTTGTTATGTCACATAAACTGACATTTGGCAAACTATTCAAATTTTTGCATCCAGGAAATGGTGGAGCGATTTCTGCATAGTGCATCTTTAAGACTTACTGTGGAATATATGAGATAATGATATCATACTGTTAGCTTATGATATACTGTGACTCCCAATCCTACAAATTAAAACAGTGAAACACAGAATATGTATTTTCATGGGTTTATTACAGAGATCATACAGTTTATGGTTTATTACTATGCCATATTAGATTATATGACCTGATCTAACACAATAAGTGTTGCTTTGGGAAAATGGGAAGAAAAGATTAATGCTCTGTACCCTAATGATCTCCCAGTGTTAAAGAGCTGATAATTGAAGGATCAGCAGACATTATGTGTGTGTAATCAGTTAGGATACCTGTGTTAGGATACCTGCATCCTACACCCCCAGCAGTTACTCTGGGGGTGTAGGATGCAACACAAGGAGCGGTATCTAGCGATTACAGGCAGGTAGCCTAGTGGTTACAGGCAGGTATCCTAGCGGTTACAGGCAGGTATCCTAGCGATTACAGGCAGGTAGCCTAGTGGTTACAGGCAGGTAGCCTAGCGGTTACACACAGGTAGCCTAGCAGTTACACACAGGTAGTCTAGCGGTTACACGCAGGTAGTCTAGCGGTTACAGGCAGGTAGTCTAGCGGTTACAGGCAGGTATTCTAGCGGTTACATGCAGGTAGTCTAGTGGTTCCAGGCAGGTAGCCTAGCGGTTACAGGAAGGTAGTCTAGTGGTTACAGGCAGGTAGCCTAGCGGTAGCCTAGCGGTTACGGGCAGGTAGTCTAGTGGTTACAGGCAGGTAGTATTGTTGTTACACACAGGTATCCTAGCAGTTACAGGCAGGTAGTCTAGCAGTTACACACAGGTATCCTAGCGGTTACAGGCAGGTATCCTAGCAGTTACAGGCAGGTAGTCTAGCAGTTACAGGGAGGTAGTCTAGTGGTTACTGGCAGGTAGCCTAGCGGTAGCCTAGCGGTTACAGGCAGGTAGTCTAGTGGTTACAGGCAGGTAGCCAAGCCGTAGCCTAGCGGTTACAGGCAGGTAGACTACACACAGGTAGTCTAGCGGTTACAGGCAGGTAGTCTAGTTGTTACACACAGGTATCCTAGCAGTTACAGGCAGGTAGTCTAGCGGTTACACACAGGTATCCTAGCAGTTACAGGCAGGTAGCCTAACGGTTACAGGCAGATAGTCTAGCGGTTACAGGCAGGTAGTCTAGCGGTTACACACAGGTAGCCTAACGGTTACTATCTAGAAGAAAAATAAACACACCTATTTAGGCGAGGTGCTGGCTAGCGGAGTAGAAAACTGGAAAATTAAAGAGAGCCGCACACTCTAGGAGCTCTGATGCAAAAACGGTATTCTAGCGGTTACAGGCAGGTAGCCTAGCGGTTACAGGCAGGTAGTCTAGCGGTTACAGGCAGGTAGTCTAGCGGTTACAGGCAGGTAGTCTAGCGGTTACAGGCAGGTATCCTAGTGGTTACAGGCATGTATCCTAGCGGTTACAGGCAGCTATCCTAGTGGTTACAGGCAGGTATCCTAGCGGTTACAGGCAGGTAGCCTAGCGGTTACAGGCAGGTATCCTAGTGGTTACAGGCAGGTATCCTAGCGGTTACAGGCAGGTATCCTATTGGTTACAGGCAGGTAGTCTAGTGGTTACACATATGTATCCTAGTGGTTACAGGCAGGTATCCTAGCGGTTACAGGCAGGTATCCTAGCGGTTACAGGCAGGTAGCCTAGCAGTTACAGGCAGGTATCCTAACGGTTACAGGCAGGTAGCCTAACGGTTACAGGCAGGTAGTCTAGCGGTTACACACAGGTATCCTAGCGGTTACAGACAGGTATCCTAGCGGTTACACACAGGTATCCTAGCGGTTACAGGCAGGTAGCCTAGCAGTTACAGGCAGGTAGTCTAGCGGTTACAGGCAGGTAGCCTAACAGTTACAGGCAAGTAGTCTAGCGGTTACAGGAAGGTAGTCTAGCGGTTACATGCAGGTAGTCTAGCAGTTACATGCAGGTAACCTAACGGTTACAGGCAGATAGTCTAGCGGTTACAGGCAGGTAGTCTAGCGGTTACACATAGGTATCCTAGTGGTTACAGGCAGGTATCCTAGCGGTTACAGGCAGGTAGCCTAGCGGTTACAGGCAGGTAGTCTAGCGGTTACAGGCAGGTAGCCTAGTGGTTACACATAGGTATCCTAGTGGTTACAGGCAGGTAGTCTAGTGGTTACACATAGGTATCCTAGTGGTTACAGGCAGGTATCCTAGCAGTTACAGGCAGGTATCCTAGTGGTTACAGGCAGGTATCCTAGCGGTTACAGGCAGGTAGCCTAGCGGTTACAGGCAGGTAGTCTAGCGGTTACAGGCAGGTAGCCTAGTGGTTACAGGCAGGTAGTCTAGTGGTTACACATAGGTATCCTAGTGGTTACAGGCAGGTATCCTAGCGGTTACAGGCAGGTAGCCTAGCGGTTACAGGCAGGTAGCCTAGCGGTTACAGGCAGGTAGTCTAGCGGTTACAGGCAGGTAGTCTAGTGGTTACACATAGGTATCCTAGTGGTTACAGGCAGGTAGTCTAGTGGTTACACATATGTATCCTAGTGGTTACAGGCAGGTATCCTAGCGGTTACAGGCAGGTATCCTAGTGGTTACAGGCAGGTATCCTAGCGGTTACAGGCAGGTAGCCTAGCGGTTACAGGCAGGTATCCTAGTGGTTACAGGCAGGTTTCCTAGCGGTTACAGGCAGGTATCCCAGCGGTTACAGGCAGGCAGCCTAGCGGTTATAGGCAGGTAGCCTAGTGGTCACAGGCAGGTAGCCTAGCGGTTACAGGCAGGTAGCCTAGCGGTTATAGGCAGGTAGTCTAGCGGTTACAGGCAGGTAGTCTAGCGGTTACAGGCGGGTAGCCTGACGGTTATAGGCAGGTAGTCTAGCGGTTACAGGCAGGTAGCCTAACGGTTACAGGCAGGTAGTCTAACGGTTACAGTCAGGTAGTCTAGTAGTTACAGGCAGGTAGCCTAGCGGTTACAGGCAGGTAGCCTAGCTGTTACATGCAGGTAGCCTAACGGTTACATGCAGGTAGTCTAGCGGTTACAGGCAGGTAGCCTAACGGTTACAGGCAGATAGTCTAGCGGTTACAGGCAGGTAGCCTAGCGGTTACAGGCAGGTAGCCTAGCGGTTACAGGCAGGTAGCCTAGCGGTTATAGGCAGGTAGTCTAGCGGTTACAGGCAGGTAGTCTAGCGGTTACAGGCGGGTAGCCTAACGGTTACAGGCAGGTAGTCTAACGGTTACAGTCAGGTAGCCTAGCGGTTACAGGCAGGTATCCTAGCGGTTACAGGCAGGTAGCCTAGCGGTTACAGGCAGGTATCCTAGTGGTTACAGGCAGGTATCCTAGCGGTTACAGGCAGGTATCCTAGTGGTTACAGTCAGGTAGTCTAGTGGTTACACATAGGTATCCTAGTGGTTACAGGCAGGTATTCTAGCGGTTACAGGCAGCTATCCTAGTAGTTACAGGCAGGTATCCTAACGGTTACAGGCAGGTAGCCTAGCGGTTACAGGCAGGTATCCTAGTGGTTACAGGAAGGTAGCCTAACGGTTACAGGCAGGTAGTCTAACGGTTACAGGCAGGTAGCCTAGCGGTTACAGGCAGGTAGTCTAGCGGTTACAGGCAGGTAGTCTAACGGTTACAGGCAGGTAGTCTAGCGGTTACAGGCAGGTAGCCTAACGGTTACCGGCAGGTAGTCTAGCGGTTAAACATAGGTATCCTAGTGGTTACAGGCATGTATCCTAGCGGTTAAGAGAGTTGGGCCAGTAATCGAAAGGTTGGTGTTTGAATCCCAGAGCTGACTAGGTGAAAAATCTGTCCGTGCCCTTGAGCAAGGCACTTAACGCTATTTGCTCCTGGGTCGCTGTCAATAATATCTGATCCCTGGCTTTGACATCACTCTCTCAGGGTGTCTCAAGGGGAGTGGGATACGCAACAAAATAAACTTTCCAATTCACATGTGTATAATACAGAATTTTACATGTGTGAAATAGGACACATTTAAGCACCCACCTACTTATTATTTTTACTATTATTATTATCTGTGGCAGGTTGGGTAAATGCCAGTCCCAAACATTAAACTGCAATCTTTTTCTACCTTTGTCTTTCGATCTGGTGACTAAATTGGTATAGTTGCGTACAGAGGTTGGGATTTGTAGATTGTTGTCTCTTCTGTCTTGCAGAACTGCTTGTTTTTCCATGGTCATTTGTAAGCAGGAATCTATCGAATCACACAATCCCCACTGTATTGAAGACATTTCAGTTCTTTAAAAGTATTGTCCTGTGAGTTGATGCCTGTGTTGTCAGACTGTGTCTGTCTCTATAATGATGTGTAATTAGTCCATAGTTCAACACAGCATTCCGCTGACACACTCAGTATGGATACACTCATTACCCCCCTCCCCCACTCTCTCTCTCTCTCTCTCTCTCTGTCTCTCTATCGCTGTGTGTGAGGAACAATTTAGGGCAGTATCTGACCCAGTTGCTGTGTGTGTGTATTGGTAATTATTCTGTTACAGTAGTTATATCTCTATGACCAGAGCAGAGCACCCCTGCCAACTCAGACAAACTGCACTGTCTATACATTAATGGAGCAGAGCTGGGTCTGGATTGGTCAGTTTGACAGATATGCACTGTACATGTAGGGTTGATTTGGAGATGGTCAACAATACAAATAGAACAATTCATGCATACAGAACTTACACAGTCGTACTTTTAATGTTTCTGGAAATGTTGAGGCCAAATGAAAGCTGAGAGGTAAAAACCTTACCACTACTTAGTAGCTCCTCTCTCTCAATTCAATTCAATTCAAGGGGCTTTATTGGCATGAGAAACATATGTTTACATTGCCAAAGCAAGTGAAGTGGATAAACAAAAGTGAAATAAACAATAAAAGTGAACAGTAAATATTACACTCACACGAGTTCCAAAATAATAGAGACATTTCAAAGTCATTTTATGTATATATACAGTGTTGTAACGATGTGCAAATAGTTAAAGTACAAAAGGGAAAATAAATCAACATAAATATGGGTTGTATTTACAATGGTGTTTGTTCTTCACTGGTTGCCCTTTTCTTGTTGCAGCAGGTAACAAATATTGCTGCTGTGATGCACACTGTGGTATTTCACCCAGTAGATATGGGAGTTTATCAAAATTGGATTTGTTTTCAAATTATTTGTGAATCTGTGTAATCTGAGGGAAATATGTGTCTCTAATATGGCCTACGGCGACCTTTCTCAATAGCAAGGCTATGCTCACTGAGTCTGTACATAGTCAAAGCTTTCCTAAATTTTGGGTCAGTCACAGTAGTCAGCTATTCTGACACTGTGTACTTTCTGTTTATAGACAAATTGCATTCTAGTTTGCTCTGTTTTAAAGAAATTATTTCCAAAGTGTCAAGTAATTGTCTTGTTTTCTCATTTTTTGGTTGGTTCTAATTGTGTTGCTGTCCTGGGGCTCTGTGGGGTCTGTTTGTGTTTGTGAACAGAGACCCAGGGCCAGCTTGCTTAGGGGACTCTTCTCCAGGTTAATCTCTCTGTAAGTGATGGCTTTGTTATTGAAGGTTTGGGAATCGCTCCCTTTTAGGTGGTAGTAGAATTTAACATCTATTTACCTGGATTTTGATAATTAGCGGGTATCGGCCTAATTCTGCTCTACTGCATTATTTGGTGTGTTACATTGTAAACAAAGGATTTTTTTGCAGAATTTGCCATTCAGAGTCTGAATTTGGTGTTAGTGTTGTGTTTGTGTTACAGCGTGTACTGGAGGTAGACCTGAGGTTGATCGAGACCCCCAGATGTTCCATCAACGCTTTCCAAAATCTTGACGTGAACTGGGGACCCCGATCCGACGGGGCTGGTTTTCTTTTTGTAATCCGTGATTGACTGTAGACCCTGCCACATACCTCTTGTGTCTGAGCCATTGAATTGCAACTCTACTTTGTCTCTATACTGACGCTTAGCTTGTTTGATTGCCTTGCAGAGGGAATAGCTACACTGTTTGTATTCGGTCAGGTTTCCGGTCACCTTGCCCTGGTTTAAAGCAGTGGTTCGCGCTTTCTGTTTCGCGCGAATGCTGCCATCAATCCATGGTTTCTGGTTTGGGAATGTTTTAATCGTTGCTGTGGGTATGACATCGCCGATGCACTTTCTAATGAACTCGCTCACCGAATCAGCGTATTCGTCAATGTTGTTGTAGTCCCCTGCCTCAGTTGGAAGAGCCTTTCCCCCGCCGCTCTACCTTCAGGTGGATGGTCAAAGACGGCCCGGAAGCGACGGGTGAACTTCTCGACGTGGTCCAACGCCGTGTCTCTTCTCTCCACACGGTGTTTGCCCACTCCAGCGCTCCTCCCGTGAGGCAGGAGACGCAGGCGGCCACTCTCTCCCTTCCCGAGGGAGCTGGGTGCACAGTGGCCAGGCAGAGGTCCAGTTGTAACAAGAATCCCTGGCACTGTGCTGCCATTCCATCATACTCCCTGGGAAGGGAGAGACGCATCCCACTGGAACTTTCTCCTGTCTCTCCCAGCGGTCCATGGTCTGGACAACGCGATCCATCATGGCACCAAGATGATGTAACATGGCCGAATGTTCCTGGACTCTCTCCTGGACTCCTCTAACCTGGGTACCTGCTCCTGCTGACACCATTAGAGGTGTGTAATTCTGTTATGGTGTGTACTGGAGGCGAAGTCAGGTGCAGGAGAGCAGAGTATATAACAGGCGCTCATTTATTTTCCGTTCCAAAACGAGAGCACGACAATAATCGAACGTGCTCAAAACACGGAACATAAATAACATTAAGCACATAAATCAAACACCACACCACATAACATGAAACAATTACACACAAATACATGATGGGAAACAGAGGGTTACATACAAGTAGGCCCTCCTTGGTTGAGGATAGAAGCACAAGGTCATCAGCAAACAGTAGATATTTGACTTCAGATTCTAGTATGTTGAGGCCACGCCCAATTTTTCAGTTTTTGATTTGTTAAAAAAGTTTGAAATATCCAATAAATGTCGTTCCACTTCATGATTGTGTCCCACTTGTTGTTGATTCTTCACAAAAAATACAGTTTTATATCTTTATGTTTGAAGCCTGAAATGGTGCAAAAGGTCGCAAAGTTCAAGGGGGCCGAATACTTTCGCAAGGCACTGTATATATATATATATATATACACTGCTCAAAAAAATAAAGGGAACACTTAAAAAACACAATGTAACTCCAAGTCAATCACACTTCTGTGAAATCAAACTGTCCACTTTGGAAGCAACACTGATTGACAATAAATTCCACATGCTGCAAATGGAAGGTGCAGGTGGAAATTATCGGCAATTAGCAAGACACCCCCAATAAAGGAGGGGTTCTGCAGGTGGTGACCACAGACCACTTCTCAGTTCCTATGCTTCCTGGCTGATGTTTTGGTTACTTTTGAATGCTGGCGGTGCTTTCACTCTAGTGGTAGCATGAGACGGAGTCTACAACCCACACAAGTGGCTCAGGTAGTGCAGGTCATCCAGGATGGAACATCAATGCGAGCTGTGGCAAGAAGGTTTGCTGTGTCTGTCAGCGTAGTATCCAGAGCATGGAGGCACTACCAGGAGACAGGCCAGTACATCAGGAGATGTGGAGGAGACCGTAGGAGGGCAACAACCCAGCAGCAGGACCGCTACCTCCACCTTTGTGCAAGGAGGAGCAGGAGGAGCACTGCCAGAGCCCTGCAAAATGACCTCCAGCAGGCCACAAATGTGCATGTGTCTGCTCAAATGGTCAGAAACAGCCTCCATGAGGGTGGTATGAGGGCCGGACGTCCACAGGTGGGGGTTGTGCTACAGCCCAACACCGTGCAGGACTTTTGGCATTTGCCAGAGAACTTCGCCACTGGCGCCCTGTGCTCTTCACAGATGAAAGCAGGTTCACACTGAGCACGTGACAGATGTGACAGAGTCTAGAGACGCCGTGGAGAACGTTCTGCTGCCTGCAACATCCTCCAGCATGACCGGTTTGGCGGTGGGTCAGTCATGGTGTGGAGTGTCATTTCTTTGGGGGGCCGCACAGCCCTCCATGTGCTCGCCAGAGGTAGCCTGACTGCCATTAGGTACCGAGATGAGATCCTTAGACCCCTTGTGAGACCATATACTTGTGCGGTTGGCCCTGGGTTCCTCCTAATGCAAGACAATGCTAGACCTCATGCGGCTGGAGTGTGTCAGCAGTTCCTGCAAGAGGAAGGCAATGATGCTATGGACTGGCCCGCCCGTTCCCCAGACCTGAATCCAATTGAGCACATCTGGGACATCATGTCTCGCTCCATCCACCAACGCCACGTTGCACCACAGACTGTCCAGGAGTTGGCGGATGCTTTAGTCCAGGTCTGGGAGGAGATCCCTCAGGAGACCATCCGCCACCTCATCAGGAGCATGCCCAGGCATTGTAGGGAGGTCATACAGGCACGTGGAGGCCACACACACTACTGAGCCTCATTTTGACTTGTTTTAAGGACATTACATCAAAGTTGGATCAGCCTGTAGTGTGGTTTTCCACTTAAATTTTGAGTGTGACTCCAAATCCAGACCTCCATGGGTTGATAAATTTGATTTTCATTGATAATTCTTGTGTGATTTTGTTGTCAGCACATTCAGCTATGTAAAGAAAAAAGTATTTAATAGGAATATTTCATTCATTCAGATCTAGGATGTGTTATTTTAGTGTTCCCTTTATTTTTTTGAGCAGTGTATATACAGTATATTGAAGAGGTTGGGGCTCAAGCTGCATCCCTGTCTCACCTCACGGCCCTGTGGAAAGAAATGTGTGTGTTTTTTTGCCAATTTTAACCACATGCTTGTTATTTGTGTACATGGATTTGATGAGGTTGTGTATTTTCACCCCAACACCGCTTCAATCACTTTGTATAGCAGACCCTCATACCAAATTGAGTCAAAAGCTTTTATGAAATCAACAATGCATGAGAAGACTTAGCCTTTGTTTTGGTTTGTTTGTCAATAGGATGTGCAGGTGAATATGTGGCCTGTCGTACAGTAATTTGGTTAAAAGCCAATTTGACATTTGTCAGTACATTGTTTTCACTGAGGAAATGTACAAGTCTGCTGTTATTTATAATGCAGATGATTTTCTCAAGTTTGTTGTTGACGCATATCCCACGATAGTTATTGGGGTCAAATTTGTCTCCACTTTTGTAGATTGGGGTGATCAGTCATTGGTTCGAAATATTGGGGAAGATGCCTGAGTTGAGGATGGTGTTGGAGAGTTTAAGCCAATAGGAATTAGGTGGTCTGTATATTTAGTCATTTCATTTAAGATACCATCAACACCACAGGCCTTTTTTGGTTGGAGAGTTTGTATTTTGTCCTGTAGTTCATTCAATGTAATTGGAGAATCCCGTGGGTTCTGGTAGTCTTTAATAGTTGATTCTAAGATTTGTATTTGATCATGTACTGACATGTTTTTGCTGTTTGTTCTTTGTTATTGAGCCAAAAAGATTGGAAAAGAGGTTTATCCATACATTTTGAATAAATAACACTTTGTGTTGTTGTTAGTTTAGAGTTTTCCAATTTTCTCAGAAGTGATTAGATTCTATGGGTTCTTCAATTACATTGAGCTGATTTCTGACGTGCTGTTCCTTCTTTTTCCGTATTTCTGTATTGTTTTAGTGATTCACCATAGTGAAGCCTGATTTTCTGGGTCTCTATGTTTTTGGTTCGATAGGTTTCTCCATTCCTTTCTTAGGTTTTTGCATTCTTCATCAAACCATCATTTTCTTAGGTTGTCTGCTTGAAATTGTTGGACTTATTAGGGAAGCTCAATCTCTCTCCCCCTCCTCTCTCTCTCTCTCTCACTCCCTCCCACTCTCCTATTGTTGTAATCCTGTGTTGGCCTTTTAATTGGATTACATGCCTCATTTAGGGGAACATAAGAACAGAGCAGCGCTGAGGTAACACACACACACACACATAGTGGATGAGTTTGAATGTGGTCTGAATGGAGATGTGTGCCAAACAGATCATATCATCAAACCATTCACAAATCTGCCATGCTGTGGAGAGACTCTGTGATGGAATGAGGCTGGCAACACTAGTAAGGAATATTTACACAGACATAAACACACTCACACAGACACACACACACACACACAAACACACACACACACACACACACACACACACACACACACACACACACACACACACACACACACACACACACACACACACACAAACTGTCTGCTCAGAGCTCCAGGACTTTAGAGCTTAGGCACTATAGAGAGGAAAAGAAAGGCAGATTAGGTGTCTGAAACTTGGTATACTTGTGACTTGGCAATGAAACTCATCCAAGATGAGTCCACTGAGACATTTAGGGACACGATTCTTCCTTCTACCTCACCTCCTCTTACCCCATCTTCACCTCTTTCACTCCCCCAGTCTTCTCTCTCTTACTTCCTTCATCCACACACACATTCCAGAGCTGGCATCCTTAACCCCCCAGCCCTTCTCTGTGTCTTCCCCTCTCCCTGGTCACAATCCTCTGCACACATTCAAGTAACCAGCTTTACACTCATTACTCTCAGGGACTGTGTTATGAACACATGACAAACAGATGTGTTTGTGTGTGTACGTGTGTGTCTCTTGCTCTGTGTGTATGTGTTTGTTTGTGTGTGTATGTGTTTATCTCTTGCTCTGTGTGTATGTGTTTGTGTGAGTTTGTGTGTGCGTATTCGCGCGTGTGTTTGTGTGTATGTGTGTGTGATGTCTCTCTCCTGGCCGTCAGGGAGGCTCATGGCAGGGTCTGTGAGTGACAATGAATGACAATAAGAGTGTCTGCACCCCGCTCCAACCCCTAGCCTTCTGCACGCAAGATTAATAGTCCTGTTTCCCTCTTTCTCTCTCTCACACCGTCTCTCTCTCTTTCTCTGTCTCTCTTTTACTGTGTGTTTTGTGTGTGGATGTGTGTGTATTGCTAAGCTCGTAGGAAGCAGTGTGCGGATATATTTCTAAATCAAATCAAATCAAATTTATTTATATAGCCCTTCGTACATCAGCTGATATCTCAAAGTGCTGTACAGAAACCCAGCCTAAAACCCCAAACAGCAAGCAATGCAGGTGTAGAAGCACGGTGGCTAGGAAAAACTCCCTAGAAAGGCCAAAACCTAGGAAGAAACCTAGAGAGGAACCAGGCTATGTGGGGTGGCCAGTCCTCTTCTGGCTGTGCCGGGTGGAGATTATAACAGAACATGGCCAAGATGTTCAAATGTTCATAAATGACCAGCATGGTCGAATAATAATAAGGCAGAACAGTTGAAACTGGAGCAGCAGCACAGTCAGGTGGAAGTTGAAACTGGAGCAGCAGCATGGCCAGGTGGACTGGGGACAGCAAGGAGTCATCATGTCAGGTAGTCCTGGGGCATGGTCCTAGGGCTCAGGTCAGTTGAAACTGGAACAGCAGCATGGCCAGGTGGACTGGGGACAGCAAGGAGTCATCATGTCAGGTAGTCCTGGGGCATGGTCCTAGGGCTCAGGTCCTCCGAGAGAGAGAAAGAAAGAGAGAAGGAGAAAATTAGAGAACGCACACTTAGATTCACACAGGACACCGAATAGGACAGGAGAAGTAATCCAGATATAACAAACTGACCCCAGCCCCCCGACACATAAACTACTGCAGCATAAATATTGGAGGCTGAGACAGGAGGGGTCAGGAGACACTGTGGCCCCATCCGAGGACACCCCCGGACAGGGCCAAACAGGAAGGATAGAACCCCACCCACTTTGCCAAAGCACAGCCCCCACACCACTAGAGGGATATCTTCAACCACCAACTTACCATCCTGAGACAAGGCTGAGTATAGCCCACAAAGATCTCCGCCACGGCACAACCCAAGGGGGGGGCGCCAACCCAGACAGGATGACCACAACAGTGAATCAACCCACTCAGGTGACGCACCCCCTCCAGGGACGGCATGAGAGAGCCCCAGCAAGCCAGTGACTCAGCCCCTGTAATAGGGTTAGAGGCAGAGAATCCCAGTGGAAAGAGGGGAACCGGCCAGGCAGAGACAGCAAGGGCGGTTCGTTGCTCCAGAGCCTTTCCGTTCACCTTCCCACTCCTGGGCCAGACTACACTCAATCATATGATCCACTGAAGAGATGAGTCTTCAGTAAAGACTTAAAGGTTGAGACCGAGTTTGCGTCTCTGACATGGGTAGGCAGACCGTTCCATAAAAATGGAGCTCTATAGGAGAAAGCCCTGCCTCCAGCTGTTTGCTTAGAAATTCTAGGGACAATTAGGAGGCCTGCGTCTTGTGACCGTAGCGTACGTGTAGGTATGTACGGCAGGACCAAATCTGAGAGATAGGTAGGAGCAAGCCCATGTAATGCTTTGTAGGTTAGCATTAAAACCTTGAAATCAGCCCTTGCTTTGACAGGAAGCCAGTGTAGAGAGGCTAGCACTGGAGTAATATGATCAAATTTTTTGGTTCTAGTCAGGATTCTAGCAGCCGTATTTAGCACTAACTGAAGTTTATTTAGTGCTTTATCCGGGTAGCCAGATTTCTAGACCTATCCAAAGCATTTCATACTATTGTCCATCCCCTACTCATTAGTGGTTGTCTGAAATGGACTTGAACCAGGTGTAGTGTTTTGGGAACTATCTGTCAGACATGACACAGTGTGTGCTTTCTGATGGTGTCAAGTTACCTTGATATTAATAAACGTGTCAGGCAGGGGTCGATTTTGGGACCCATCGTCTTTACTATATATATAAATAATATTGGCCTATTTGAAAGAAACTCTATCATTCAGCTGTATGCAGATGACACTGTTATCTACGCTATTACCACTACGGCTGACCAGGCTATAATGGAGCTGCAATCTGATTTTGTTGCCTTGCACAAAGTCCACAAAGTGCACAAAGTTTGCTTCTTTTATAGAAATAGATCATGTCTCTCACAAAACAGCAGGAAGCAGATTGTACAGTCAACTTTGTGTTCATCGGAAAGCAGCAGCCATGACTCTTAAAAACCTTTGGATGCCATCTACCGTAGCCCCCTTCGCTTTATCACAGGTGACAGTTATCACAGGTATCAACAGGTTGGCTGGATCACTGTATTAGCCTCTGTTGGGTTAACAGCTCTACTACACACGCTGCCTACCTACCTCACTGTTACAATGTTCAACTATGAGACACCAAACCCGGATGGTTAACTCTTGAGGTTCCACTAGTACCGATCTAGGTAAATCCACCTTTAGTTTTAGTGCCCCCATTTTTGGAATAGCCTACAAACTCCCCTACATATTTACTCTCTGGTGACTCTAGGGCAGTTTATGAATTTAATGAAAATTGCAACTGTTTTGATTGAATTATTGTATTTGTGGGGTTTGAAGCTCTAGTGTTGATTCTGTAATTAATTGATTATTTTATTTGTATCGATCATTTAGAATTTCCTCTATTGCTGTCTTCATGGTGTCAGGAGATATACCAGCAATGTGATCCAGAGAGTGAGGGAGGGAGGGAGGGAGGGAGGGAGGGAGGGAGGGAGGGGGACAGAGGGAGAGTGAGATGTCAATAGTGATATTATCAAGAGGCCAGTCAGTGAACTTTTGGCTCTGCAGCTCTTTGATATGGAGAGGAGCCATTTGGTCGCAGTTCACTCTGACACCGTCACACACACACTCACTCCGACACACACACAGGTAGAGTTCTGTAGAGTGCCTGTCCACACACATCACTGTCTCTCACTGGTCTGACCCACCTTTAGACAGCTACCTGATTGGATGACCTTGTTTCTGACCCCTGAGAAAGTAATATAATTGGCTGACTTTGTGTTTGAACCCAGTGATACATATTTGATTGGTTGACATTAGGTGTGAACCTAGTAATAAGTATTTGATTGGTTGACTTTTTCCTTAACCCCTGAGAGAATGATCTGATTAGCTCTGGCAGTGTTGACGGCTCTGCCAGTGATCTCATCGAATGACATTGTATTAGTGATTTTTGCTCATTTGATTGGACAGGTGATGCCATGTTCCATTCTTGTGAAAGCCGTCTGATGTGGTTATATCAGGTTTGAAACCATCTGAGGTTATCTGATTGGCATTGATGTTGGCTGAGGATAGGCAGCTACAAGTAGCATAAACGCTGGCTAATTTAGGTGAAGAGGGAGGTATTTAATTGAACTACTGGTATGGGATGTTTGGTGTCTGTTTTTGTGGTCTGACTGGTTGTTTGTGCGTCTCTCTTGTCCTATAGAATAAAGGAATGGGTGGATCAGATGCAGATAGAGCTGGTGACCCTGGCAGACATGGCCAGCGCCGGGAAGAACCTCACACAGGTACAAAACACACACACAGGGGTGACCTAACATTTCATAACATTTTACAGTGCATAGTAGTCACTGCATAACATCAAACATGAACCTCTACTATCAAGGGACTAATCTTTTTCAGACTGTTACATACAGTATATGTAACCAGTTTACATCATCTCTCTCTCTCTCTCTCTCTCTCTCTCTCTCTCTCTCTCGGTCGCTCTGTTTCTCTGTCTCTCTCGCTCTCTGTCTCTCTCTTTCTCTCTCTCTGTCTCTCGGTCGCTCTGTTTCTCTCTCTCTCTCTCTCTCTGTCTCTCGGTCGCTCTGTTTCTCTGTCTCTCTCGCTCTCTGTCTCTCTCTGTCTCTCGGTCACTCTGTTTCTCTGTCTCTCTCTCTCTCTGTCTCTCTCTCTCTCTGTCTCTATGTCTCTCTCTCTCTCTCTCTCTCTCTGTCTCTCTCTCTCTGTCTCTCTCTCTCTGTCGCTCTCTCTCTGTCTCTCTCTGTCTCTATGTCTCTCTCTCTCCGTCTCTCTCTCTCTCTGTCTCTCTCTCTCTCTGTCTCTCTCTCTCTGTTTCTCTCTCTCTCAATTCAATTAAATTCAATGGGCTTTATTGGCATGGGAAACATATGTTAACATTGCAAAAGCAAGTGAGGTAGATAATATACAAAAGTACAATAAAAATTAACATTAAACATTATACAGAAGGTTCAAAATAATACAAATGAACATTAAACATTACACAGAAGGTTCAAAAGAATAAAGACATTACAAATGTCAAATTATACATATATACTGTATATATCTGTGTGTCCCAAGATGGCGTAGCAGTAAGTCGTGTCCCTGTATATATTGTTTCTTTTTTGTTTTTTACATATTTTTCTCCGCATATCTCTTTAAAAACATTTTGCTTAACCTAAGCTTCCAAATACTCTCCTGCAACCCGCCTCACCCAATGTAGCTATTTTTCCTAAAGTATTTATATTTACTTCGGAACCCCTCAACTGAAGCTAGCCAGCTAACCACCAGCTATGCTAGCGGTCTTCAGCTAACCGGTCATCAGCTAACCTGTAGTTCGGAAAGCTCTCGCCAGTTCGAACAACGCGACTCTAACCAGAGCATAACGGACCTATTTATTTTTCATCCCCGGATTCCCACCGCAAACGGAACATCTTTCAGCTGGATTTTTCAGCTGGATCTTCACAACTAGCTATCTAGCTAAACCGCAACCCCGGATGATTACTCCTGGCTAGCGTTTCCACCCACTTAGCTTGAAGCTAGCCCGGCCTGCGCACCTGTGCTACCACCGTAGCATACTCCTGAGCTACAATACCCGGGCCCACGACCGGTCTATCGATGTCACCGCATCGCGCAAGAGGAATAAACAGACTCACCCCATCGCGACGTCCCCCAAAGGCTAACTCTCTAGCCCTCGCTATCTCCCTGCTTGCTAATTCGGCCTGCTAACTGCTAGCTTGTCCAGCTCCGGTCCGCTAACTGCTACCTTGTCTAGCCCGGGCCTACAAACTGTTAGCTTGTTAGCACAGGCCTGCTAACCGCCTGAATCGCCGCGTCCCAAACGCTCACCGGACCCATATTTACTTTCTATCTCTTTTGACTTTTAATTTGTTTATACCTTCCGGAAACCTGCCTCACCCAATGTGATACGGAATCGCTATTATTTTTTTATTTTTAGAACACACTCAAGAACCTCCAGAAGCTAACCATCTAACTAGCTACAAGCTATTTTGTCATTGTTAGTTTTTTTTCGCCAGTCCAGCTTCCCTCCCCCATCCACCGCTGCCCCCTGGACACTGATCTCTTGGCTACATAGCTGATGCACGCTGGACTGTCCATTAATCACGGTACTCCATTCTGCTTGTTTGTTTTATCTGTTGGCCCCGTTGCCTAGTCTACGCCATTTTACCTGCTGTTGTTGTGCTAGCTGATTAGCTGTTGTCTCACCTACTGTTTTAGCTAGCTTTCCCAATTCAACACCTGTGATTACTGTATGCCTCGCTGTATGTCTCTCTCAAATGTCAATATGCCTTGTATACTGTTGTTCAGGTTAGTTATCATTGTTTTAGTTCACAATGGAGCCCCTAGTTCCACTCTTCATACCCCTGATAACTCCTTTGTCCCACCTCCCACACATGCGGTGACCTCACCCATTACTACCAGCATGTCCAGAGATACAACCTCTCTCATCATCACCCAGTGCCTGGGCTTACCTCCGCTGTACCCGCACCCCACCATACCCCTGTCTGCGCATTATGCCCTGAATATATTCTACCATGCCCAGAAACCTGCTCCTCTTATTCTCTGTCCCCAACGCTCTAGGCGACCAGTTTTGATAGCCTTTAGCCGCACCCTCATACTACTCCTTCTCTGTTCCGCGGGTGATGTGGAGGTAAACCCAGGCCCTGCATGTCCCCAGGCACCCTCATTTGTTGATTTCTGTGATCGAAAAAGCCTTGGTTTCATGCATGTCAACATCAGAAGCCTCCTCCCTAAGTTTGTTTTACCCACTGCTTTAGCACACTCTGCTAACCCTGATGTCCTTGCTGTGTCTGAATCCTGGCTCAGGAAGGCCACCAAAAATTCTGAGATTTCCATACCCAACTATAACATCTTCCATCAAGATAGAACTGCCAAAGGGGGAGGAGTTGCAGTCTACTGTAGAGATAGCCTGCAAAGTAATGTCATACTTTCCAGGTCCATACCCAAACAGTTCGAACTACTAATTTTGAAAATTACTCTCTCCAGAAATAAGTCTCTCACGGTTGCCGCCTGCTACCGACCCCCCTCAGCTCCCAGCTGTGCCCTGGACACCATTTGTGAATTGATCGCCCCCCATCTAGCTTCAGAGTTAGTTCTGTTAGGTGACCTAAACTGGGATATGCTTAACACCCCGCCAGTCCTACAATCTAAGCTAGATGCCCTCAATCTCACACAAATCATCAAGGAACCCACCAGGTACAACCCTAACTCTGTAAACAAGGGTACCCTCATAGACGTCATCCTGACCAACTGGCCCTCCAAATACACCTCCGCTGTCTTCAACCAGGATCTCAGCGATCACTGCCTCATTGCCTGTATCTGCTACGGAGACGCAGTCAAACGACCACCCCTCATCACTGTCAAACGCTCCCTAAAACACTTCTGTGAGCAGGCCTTTCTAATCGACCTGGCCCGGGTATCCTGGAAGGACATTGACCTCATCCCGTCAGTTGAGGATGCCTGGTCATTCTTTAAAAGTAACTTCCTCACCATTTTAGATAAGCATGCTCCGTTAAAAAAATGCAGAACTAAGAACAGATACAGCCCTTGGTTCACCCCAGACCTGACTGCCCTCGACCAGCACAAAAACATCCTGTGGCGGACTGCATTAGCATCGAATAGTCCCCGTGATATGCAACTGTTCAGGGAAGTCCGGAACCAATACACGCAGTCAGTCAGGAAAGCTAAGGCCAGCTTCTTCAGGCAGAAGTTTGCATCCTGTAACTCCAACTCCAAAAAGTTCTGGGATGCTGTGAAGTCCATGGAGAACAAGAACACCTCCTCCCAGCTGCCCACTGCACTGAGGCTAGGTAACACGGTCACCACTGATAAATCCATGATTATCGAAAACTTCAATAAGCATTTCTCAACGGCTGGCCATGCCTTCCGCCTGGCTACTTCAACCTCGGCCAACAGCTCCGCCCCCCCCTGCAGCTCCTCGCCCAAGCCTCTCCAGGTTCTCCTTCACCCAAATCCAGATAGCAGATGTTCTGAAAGAGCTGCAAAACCTGGACCTGTACAAATCAGCTTGGCTTGACAATCTGGACCCTCTATTTCTGAAACTATCTGCCACCATTGTCGCAACCCCTATTACCAGCCTGTTCAACCTCTCTTTCATATCGTCTGAGATCCCCAAGGATTGTAAAGCTGCCGCAGTCATCCCCCTCTTCAAAGGGGGAGACACCCTGGACCCAAACTGTTACAGACCTATATCCATCCTGCCCTGCCTATCTAAGGTCTTCGAAAGCCAAGTCAACAAACAGGTCACTGACCATCTCGAATCCCACCGTACCTTCTCCGCTGTGCAATCTGGTTTCCGAGCCGGTCATGGGTGCACCTCAGCCACACTCAAGCTACTAAACGATATCATAACCGCCATCGATAAAAGACAGTACTGTGCAGCCATCTTCATCGACCTTGCCAAGGCTTTCGACTCTGTCAATCACCATATTCTTATCGGCAGACTCAGGACCCTCGGTTTTTCGGATGACTGCCTTGCCTGGTTCACCAATTACTTTGCAGACAGAGTTCAGTGTGTCAAATCGGAGGGCATGCTGTCCGGTCCTCTGGCAGTCTCTATGGGGGTGCCACAGGGTTCAATTCTCGGGCCGACTCTTTTCTCTGTGTATATCAATGATGTTGCTCTTGCTGCGGGCGATTCCCTGATCCACCTCTACGCAGACGACACCATTCTATATACTTTCGGCCCGTCTTTGGACACTGTGCTATCTAACCTCCAAACAAGCTTCAATGCCATACAACACTCCTTCCGTGGCCTCCAACTGCTCTTAAACGCTAGTAAAACCAAATGCATGCTTTTCAACCGGTCGCTGCCTGCACCCGCATGCCCGACTAGCATCACCACCCTGGATGGTTCCGACCTAGAATATGTGGACGTCTATAAGTACCTAGGTGTCTGGCTAGACTGCAAACTCTCCTTCCAGACTCATATCAAACATCTCCAATCGAAAATCAAATCAAGAGTCGGCTTTCTATTCCGCAACAAAGCCTCCTTCACTCACGCCGCCAAGCTTACCCTAGTAAAACTGACTATCCTACCGATCCTCGACTTCGGCGATGTCATCTACAAAATGGCTTCCAACACTCTACTCAGCTAACTGGATGCAGTCTATCACAGTGCCATCCGTTTTGTCACTAAAGCACCTTATACCACCCACCACTGCGACTTGTATGCTCTAGTCGGCTGGCCCTCGCTACATATTCGTCGCCAGACCCACTGGCTCCAGGTCATCTACAAGTCCATGCTAGGTAAAGCTCCGCCTTATCTCAGCTCACTGGTCACGATGGCAACACCCATCCGTAGCACGCGCTCCAGCAGGTGTATCTCACTGATCATCCCTAAAGCCAACACCTCATTTGGCCGCCTTTCGTTCCAGTACTCTGCTGCCTGTGACTGGAACGAATTGCAAAAATCGCTGAAGTTGGAGACTTTTATCTCCCTCACCAACTTCAAACATCAGCTATCTGAGCAGCTAACCGATCGCTGCAGCTGTACATAGTCTATTGGTAAATAGCCCACCCTTTTTCACCTACCTCATCCCCATACTGTTTTTATTTATTTACTTTTCTGCTCTTTTGCACACCAATATCTCTACCTGTACATGACCATCTGATCATTCATCACTCCAGTGTTAATCTGCAAAATTGTAAATTGTAATTATTTGCCTACCTCCTCATGCCTTTTGCACACATTGTATATAGACTCCCCCTTTGTTTTCTACTGTGTTATTGACTTGTTAATTGTTTACTCCATGTGTAACTCTTTGTTGTCTGCTCACACTGCTATGCTTTATCTTGGCCAGGTCGCAGTTGCAAATGAGAACTTGTTCTCAACTAGCCTACCTGGTTAAATAAAGGTGAAATAAAAAAAATAAAAAAATAAAAATATAGTGTTGTAACGATGTACAAATGATTAAAGTACAAAAGGGAAAATAAATAACCATAAATACAGGTGGTATTTGTATTTGTTTGCCCTTTTCTTGTGGCAACAGGTAACAAATATTGCTGCTGTGATGCACACTGGTATTTCACCCAGTAGATATGTGAGTTTATCAAAACCGGGTTTGTTTTCGAATTCATTGTGGATCTGTGTAATCTGAGGGAAATATCTGTCTCTAATATGTTCATACATTGGGTATGAGGTTAGGAAGTGCAGCTCAGTTTCCACCTCATGTCCACCTAATGTCAACCTAATGTCCACCTAATTCCACCTAATGTCTCTCTCTTTCTCTGTCTGTCTCTCTTTTTCTTTCTGCCTGTCTCTCGGTTGCTCTGTTTCTCTGTCTCTCTCTGTCTCTCGATCTCTCTCTCTCTCTCTTTCTGTCTCTCGGTCTCTCTGTTTCTCTGTCTCTCTCTGTCTCTCTCGGTCTCTCTGTCTCTCTCTCTCTCTGTTTGTCTGTCTGTCCGTCTGTAGATCTTCCTGGACAACCAGAACCTGTACACAGTAGAGTCGAATGATGCTGAGGAACTAGTGGCTAGGGCAGCCAGGAATATAGAACAGCTGCTACTGAAGAGGGCTGCAGCTCTGGAGGTAAGACACAGGGTTTCTATGCTCCTCAAGTACACCCAACATCAAGGGCCTGATGACTCGTTGAGCTGTTGAATCATGTGAGATTGAGCCTTGATGATGCCACTGCTACTATATTGCACCACAATGGAGTGGAGAGGGGTTGAAATGAATGCCACGTTGAATGACACATTGACTCTTGGGTGTACCCAACATAGGTCATCTTGTAATCACATTGATGTCAGTCTTATGGGGGGCTGTATGTACTGTATGTTAGGTTCCACTTGTAAAAAGCTGAGGTGAGGTGTGACAATTTAGGCCAGGACCAGGGAATGGTTAGAAGACCATGTCACTGTGAGGGGCAGGTTGTCAACAGAGAGGAGTGATAGTCTGTATGGCTGCATAGACATGCTAGTATGAGGGGCAGGTTGTCAACAGAGAGGAGTGATAGTCTGTATGGCTGCATAGACATGCTAGTATGAGGGGCAGGTTGTCAACAGAGAGGAGTGATAGTCTGTATGGCTGCATGGACATGCTAGTATGAGGGACATGTTGTCAACAGAGAGGAGTGATAGTCTGTATGGCTGCATGGACATGCTAGTATGAGGGACATGTTGTCAACAGAGAGGAGTGATAGTCTGTATGGCTGTATGGACATGCTAGTATGAGGGACAGGTTGTCAACAGAGAGGAGTGATAGTCTGTATGGCTGTATGGACATGCTAGTATGAGGGACAGGTTGTCAACAGAGAGGAGTGATAGTCTGTATGGCTGTATGGACATGCTAGTATGAGGGACAGGTTGTCAACAGAGAGGAGTGATAGTCTGTATGGCTGTATGGACATGCTAGCATGAGGGGCTGAGTTGGGAAGTTAGAAAGAGGAAAAGAACACAGCTACTCAGATCTCTGCTCACTACAGTTTATTATAATGAGAGGTTTGACCCTGGGGAGATTATATCTGTGTGTGTGTGTGTGTGTGTGTGTGTGTGTGTGTGTGTGTGTGTGTGTGTGTGTGTGTGTGTGTGTGTGTGTGTGTGTGTTCCTTTGAACAGAAGTGGGGTCAGAGACACAGTTCTCTCATCTTCTGCTGTATAGAGTATGCATATGGTTTGTGTTCCAAAGCCATCTTATATGTCATAGATACATTGTACTGCTGTGCTAGCTGCAGTGTTTCTCAACCTCTGACCCCTGATCCCTGGTCCAGCATTTATCCCTGGGATGTTGTTGACCTGTCCCTTATTGACCTGTCCCCAGCTCACAATTGTTTAGTCAGTTATCAATTGGCAGTTCTGATCTACATGGTCCAGTAATAAGGAAAACAGCCTGTAGCTTGCATCTCTCTGTGGTACATGAAAGGTCTTACTTCCCTAGTAGAAGTCAGAGACACTTTGATACGTACATGTATGATATGGTAACCAGTGGTGCCTTTATAAGGAAAGTGGAGATGTCTTCACAAGGCTTTGAACTCTCAATGTTTTCTATGGAAGACCATGTTTACGGTTCATCATAAACACATTTTATAATCTAGCAGTTGACATTAAACAGCCTCTCTGCTCTGAATGGAAAATAAACAAACTGGTCCAGTTCGTCTTATCACTGGTACTGCCAGCTAACATATCAACTCAATTTGACAACTCTGCTGGTGTGTATAAAGTCATTGTATGATGACCACTAAGTGTCCTTCCCTCTGTAGTCGACACCTTCTATTCACTCTACCAGCCATCTCCATATCACTCTCTCTCTTCTCTCTCTCTCTTCTCTCTCCTCTCTCTCTCTCTCTCCTCTCTCTCTCTCTCTCTCTCTCTCTCTCTCTCTCTCCTTCTCCTTCTTCTTCTTCTTCTTCTTCTTCTTCTCTTCTTCTTCTTCTTCTTCTTCTTCTTCTTCCTTCTTCTTCTTCTTTCTTCTTCTCTCTCTTCTTCTTCTTCTTCTCTCTCCTCTTCGGTTCTTCTTCTCTTCTCTTCTTCTTCTTCTCTCTCTCTTCTGCTTCCTCTTCTCTCCTCTTCTTTCTTGCTTTCTCGCTCTCCTCCCGTCTTCTCTTCTTCTCTCTCTCTTCTTCTTCTTCTCTCTCTCTTCTTCTTCTCTTTCTTCTTCTCTCTCTTCTTCTCTCTCTTCTTCTTCTTCTCGTTCCTTCTCTCGCGTCTTCTCTCTCTTTCTGCTTCTCCTTCTCTCCTCAAATCAATTCCAAATTCAAGGGGCTTTTTGTGGCATGGGAAACAGTGTGGTGAAACATTGGCCAAAGCAAGTGAGGTAGATAATATATAAAGTGAAATAAACAATAAAAATTAACAGTAAACAATTACACATACAGAAGTTTCAAAACAATAAAGGCATTACAAATGTCATATTATATATATACAGTGTTTTAACAATGTACAAATGGTTAAAGGACACAAGATAAAATAAATAAGCATAAATATGGGTTGTATTTACAATGGTGTTTGTTCTTCACTGGTTGCCCTTTTCTTGTGGCAACAGGTCACAAATCTTGCTGCTGTGATGGCACACTGTGGAATTTCACCCAGTAGATATGGGAGTTTATCAAAATTGGATTTGTTTTCAAATTCTTTGTGGATCTGTGTAATCTAGGGGAAATATGTCTCTCTAATATGGTCATACATTGGGCAGGAGGTTAGGAAGTGCAGCTCAGTTTCCACCTCATTTTGTGGGCAGTGAGCACATAGCCTGTCTTCTCTTGAGAGCCATGTCTGCCTACGGCGGCCTTTCTCAATAGCAAGGCTATGCTCACTGTACATAGTCAAAGCTTTCCTTAATTTTGGGTCAGTCACAGTGGTCAGTATTCTGCCGCTGTGTACTCTCTGTGTAGGGCCAAATAGCATTCTAGTTTGCTCTGTTTTTTTGTTAATTCTTTCCAATGTGTCAAGTAATTGTCTTGTTTTCTCATGATTTGGTTGGGTCTAATTGTGCTGCTGTCCTGGGGCTCTGTAGGGTGTGTTTGTGTTTGTGAATAGAGCCCCAGGACCAGCTTGCCTAGGGGACTCTTCTCCAGGTTCATCTCTCTGTAGGTGATGCTTTGTTGTGGAAGGTTGGGAATCACTTCTTTTAGGTGGTTATAGAATTTAACGGCTCTTTCTGGATTTTGATAATTAGTGGGTATCGGCCTAATTTCTGCTCTGCATGCATATTGTGTTCTATGTTGTACACGGAGGGATATTTTGCAGAGAATTCTGCGTGCAGAGTCTCAATTGGTGTTTGTCCCATTTTGTGTGAAGTCTTGGTTGGTGAGCAGACCCCAGACCTCACAACCATAAAGGGCAATGGGCTCTATGACTGATTCAAGTATTTTTAGCCAAATCCTAATTGGTATGTTGAAATTTATGTTCCTTTTGATGGCATAGAATGCCCTTCTTGCCTTGTCTCTCAGATTGTTCACAGCTTTGTGGAAGTTACCTGTGGCGCTGATGTTTTAGGCCAAGGTATGTATAGTTTTTGTGTGTGGTCTAGGGCAAAAGTGTCTAGATGGAATTTGTATTTGTGGTCCTGGTGACTGGACCTTTTTTGGAACACCATTATTTTGGTCTTACTGAGATTTACTGTCAGGGCCCAGGTCTGACAGAATCTGTGCATAAGATCTAGGTGTGCTGTAGGCCCTCCTNCAGAGAGGAGTGATAGTCTGTATGGCTGCATAGACATGCTTAGTATGAGGGGCAGGTTGTCAACAGAGAGGAGTGATAGTCTGTATGGCTGCATAGACATGCTAGTATGAGGGGCAGGTTGTCAACAGAGAGGAGTGATAGTCTGTATGGCTGCATGGACATGCTAGTATGAGGGACATGTTGTCAACAGAGAGGAGTGATAGTCTGTATGGCTGCATGGACATGCTAGTATGAGGGACATGTTGTCAACAGAGAGGAGTGATAGTCTGTATGGCTGTATGGACATGCTAGTATGAGGGACAGGTTGTCAACAGAGAGGAGTGATAGTCTGTATGGCTGTATGGACATGCTAGTATGAGGGACAGGTTGTCAACAGAGAGGAGTGATAGTCTGTATGGCTGTATGGACATGCTAGTATGAGGGGACAGGTTGTCAACAGAGAGGAGTGATAGTCTGTATGGCTGTATGGACATGCTAGCATGAGGGGCTGAGTTGGGAAGTTAGAAAGAGGAAAAGAACACAGCTACTCAGATCTCTGCTCACTACAGTTTATTATAATGAGAGGTTTGACCCTGGGGAGATTATATCTGTGTGTGTGTGTGTGTGTGTGTGTGTGTGTGTGTGTGTGTGTGTGTGTGTGTGTGTGTGTGTGTGTGTGTGTGTGTGTGTTCCTTTGAACAGAAGTGGGTCAGAGACACAGTTCTCTCATCTTCTGCTGTATAGAGTATGCATATGGTTTGTGTTCCAAAGCCATCTTATATGTCATAGATACATTGTACTGCTGTGCTAGCTGCAGTGTTTCTCAACCTCTGACCCCTGATCCCTGGTCCAGCATTTATCCCTGGGATGTTGTTGACCTGTCCCTTATTGACCTGTCCCCAGCTCACAATTGTTTAGTCAGTTATCAATTGGCAGTTCTTGATCTACATGGTCCAGTAATAAGGAAAACAGCCTGTAGCTTGCATCTCTCTGTGGTACATGAAAGGTCTTACTTCCCTAGTAGAAGTCAGAGACACTTTGATACGTACATGTATGATATGGTAACCAGTGGTGCCTTTATAAGGAAAGTGGAGATGTCTTCACAAGGCTTTGAACTCTCAATGTTTTCTATGGAAGACCATGTTTACGGTTCATCATAAACACATTTTATAATCTAGCAGTTGACATTAAACAGCCTCTCTGCTCTGAATGGAAAATAAACAAACTGGTCCAGTTCGTCTTATCACTGGTACTGCCAGCTAACATATCAACTCAATTTGACAACTCTGCTGGTGTGTATAAAGTCATTGTATGATGACCACTAAGTGTCCTTCCCTCTGTAGTCGACACCTTCTATTCACTCTACCAGCCATCTCCATATCACTCTCTCTCTTCTCTCTCTCTTCTCTCTCTCTCTCTCTCTCTCTCTCTCTCTTCTCTCTCTCTCTCTCTCTCTCTCTCTCTCCTTCTTCTTCTTCTTCTTCTTCTTCTTCTTCTTCTTCTTCTTCTTCTTCTTCTTCTTCTTCTTCTTCTTCTTCTTCTTCTTCTTCTCTCTCTCTTCTTCTTCTTCTCTCTCTCTTCTTCTTCTTCTCTCTCTTTCTTCTTCTTCTCTCTCTCTTCTTCTTCTTCTCTCTCTCTTCTTCTTCTTCTCTCTCTCTTCTTCTTCTTCTCTCTCTCTCTTCTTCTCTTCTCTCTCTCTTCTTCTTCTTCTTCTTCTTCTCTCTCTTTCTTCTTCTTCTTCTTCTCCTTCTCTCTCTCTCTCTCTCTCTCTCTTCTCTCTCAAATCAATTCAATTCAAGGGGCTTTATTGGCATGGGAAACATGTGTTAACATTGCCAAAGCAAGTGAGGTAGATAATATATAAAGTGAAATAAACAATAAAAATTAACAGTAAACATTACACATACAGAAGTTTCAAAACAATAAAGGCATTACAAATGTCATATTATATATATATACAGTGTTTTAACAATGTACAAATGGTTAAAGGACACAAGATAAAATAAATAAGCATAAATATGGGTTGTATTTACAATGGTGTTTGTTCTTCACTGGTTGCCCTTTTCTTGTGGCAACAGGTCACAAATCTTGCTGCTGTGATGGCACACTGTGGAATTTCACCCAGTAGATATGGGAGTTTATCAAAATTGGATTTGTTTTCAAATTCTTTGTGGATCTGTGTAATCTAGGGGAAATATGTCTCTCTAATATGGTCATACATTGGGCAGGAGGTTAGGAAGTGCAGCTCAGTTTCCACCTCATTTTGTGGGCAGTGAGCACATAGCCTGTCTTCTCTTGAGAGCCATGTCTGCCTACGGCGGCCTTTCTCAATAGCAAGGCTATGCTCACTGTACATAGTCAAAGCTTTCCTTAATTTTGGGTCAGTCACAGTGGTCAGGTATTCTGCCGCTGTGTACTCTCTGTGTAGGGCCAAATAGCATTCTAGTTTGCTCTGTTTTTTTGTTAATTCTTTCCAATGTGTCAAGTAATTGTCTTGTTTTCTCATGATTTGGTTGGGTCTAATTGTGCTGCTGTCCTGGGGCTCTGTAGGGTGTGTTTGTGTTTGTGAATAGAGCCCCAGGACCAGCTTGCCTAGGGGACTCTTCTCCAGGTTCATCTCTCTGTAGGTGATGGCTTTGTTGTGGAAGGTTTGGGAATCACTTCCTTTTAGGTGGTTATAGAATTTAACGGCTCTTTTCTGGATTTTGATAATTAGTGGGTATCGGCCTAATTCTGCTCTGCATGCATTATTTGGTGTTCTATGTTGTACACGGAGGATATTTTTGCAGAATTCTGCGTGCAGAGTCTCAATTTGGTGTTTGTCCCATTTTGTGAAGTCTTGGTTGGTGAGCAGACCCCAGACCTCACAACCATAAAGGGCAATGGGCTCTATGACTGATTCAAGTATTTTTAGCCAAATCCTAATTGGTATGTTGAAATTTATGTTCCTTTTGATGGCATAGAATGCCCTTCTTGCCTTGTCTCTCAGATTGTTCACAGC
>NC_034195.2:30224570-30239299 GCF_002021735.2 Oncorhynchus kisutch
AAATGTAATCAGATTTTATTGGTCGCATCCCAAAATGGGATGTATAGACATTATGGACAGTATGTGGATAGAACATGTAGTATATCTGAAGAATACGTAGGATAGAATAGTATATGTACAGCACTAGTTAAATAGGATGAACTTGACTACAATACAGTATATACATATGAAGTGGGTAAAACAGTATGTAAGCATTATTAAAGTGACCAGTGATTCCTTGTCAATGTACACAGGGCAGCTGTCAGAACCCCGCTTCCTGAGTCTGTGTTTGCCTGTGTTTCTGTCCTGGAGTGTGTTTCCGGTGTCCTGGAACGCACCCTGTCTGGTTGCCGGGCAGATTAGCTTGTTGGGAGATCGATGTTCACCCGCACCTGTATCCCATCAGTAATCTGCACACCTGTCCTGATCATCACCTCTCCCCTTCAAAAGCTCTGACCTGACATCCATTCCCTGCCGGATCGTTAGCCATGAACAGTATGTTGTGCCATAGTATCAGCCTCAAGTTGGATAGAATTTGTTTTGTTGTTTTGTACGTCTTGCTTGCCTTCAACTTACCTCCGTTTGTTCTGTCTTCAGTTACTCACCCGGATCATTTACCCCATTCCCGCCTGGTCATCGGAGGATTCCGCTTCCCCAATGGATCCACCTATTTACTCCCATCAACTCACCACCGCTGCCCGCTACGCCACCTGGATGTATCTACCCACTCACATTCACTTGTAAATAAATACTCACCTTCTTCCTACTCTCCTTGTCCTGGTCTGCTTCTGGGTTCGATTTTGAAGAAACGTGACAGAACGATCCGGCCAAGGATGAACCCAGCGGACCTGGATTCCGTTTGCCATGCCATTACCCAGCAGGGGAAGACACTGGGACAACACAAGACGACGCTACAGGAGATAGCGGGTGCAATCCAGAATTTATCTGCTAGCTTGACACAGATCCAGGATCAGCTCAGTTTGCCGGCGATTCATTCACCACCTGTTTCACCCATCTCACCTGCCGTGTCTGATGCGGTTTCCTTCCGTGAACCCAAGGTACCGACGCCTGATAAATATGAAGGGGATTTGGGAAGATGCCGTTCGTTTCTTATGCAGTGTGGGTTAGTGTTTGATCTGCAGCCCCATTCTTACGCCACTGACAAGGCTAGGATAGCCTTTGTTATTGAACTGCTGCGTGGAAGAGCTCTGGAATGGGCTTCAGCCGTTTGGGAACGACAGGAGACCTGCATGGCTTCATACCAGGAATTCACGGGAGAGATGAGAAGGCTTTTTGACCATCCAGTCCGAGGTAAGGACGCAGCTAAATGTTTGTTCACTCTTCGCCAAGGAGCTTGCAGTGTGGCAGACTTTGTGATAGAATTGAGGACATTGGCTGTGGAGAGTGGTTGGAATGAGGAATCACTACAAGCGGTTTTTTACCAGGGGTTGTCGGAGCAACTCAAGGACGAGCTGATCTCCTATCCAGAGCCTAGTGACCTGGATAGTTTGGTTACCTTAGCTATTCGGGTAGATAATAGAGTCCGAGAGAGAAGGAGGGAGAAGCAGTGGGGTCCATCTAATCAATCTGAGACTCGGTTACCATTCGGGTCAGGAAGTGGACCAGAACGGGTTGATCATTTTCCCTCACACGGGATTAGTGGAGGAGTCCTGCCGCCAGATCCTGAACCTATGCAAGTGGGGCGGTACGGGTTAACTAAGGACGAGCGCCAACGTAGACGTGAGACCAACAGCTGCCTCTACTGTGGTAGCTCGGGACATTACATCTCCGTTTGTCCTCAGCGCCCGTTAAACTGCTCGGCTCGTTAAGTTTGGGAGGTTTGGGAGCCAGTTTCAACCTCTCAAGAGCCCTGTCAGACCTCGTTTTCCTGCTACCCTCATAAATAAGAATCAGAGTTTAGCGATTAACGCTTTCATCGATTCAGGTGCCGATGACAGCTTCATTGATGCCGACTTAGTGGAACAGCTGGGGCTTTCCAAGGAGCAACTACCGGAAGCCATTGAAGCAACCACTCTGAACGGCAGTAGTCTGGCATGGATCACTATGAGGACCGAACCGGTTAAGATGTTGTTGTCGGGGAATCATTCAGAGGTTATTTCTTTTTTCATTTTGCCTTCCCCCCAGGTTCCTCTGGTTCTTGGATACCCCTGGCTAAGAGAACACAATCCTTCGTTCGATTGGGTGACTGGTAAGGTGACTAGTTGGAGCATTGAGTGCCATGCTAACTGCCTCAGGACTGCCTGTTCTCATGCTGTCCCCAGTCGGGTCAGTGAGTCTGCTCCTCCTGATTTGTCCCTGGTTCCTGAAACATATCATGAGTTGGGTGATGTGTTCAGTAAGCAGAAAGCTCAGTCACTTCCTCCCCACCGACCTTATGATTGTACAATTAAGCTGTTCCCTGGAGCTGCCTTTCCCAAGGGACGGTTATACAGTATTTCTCGACCTGAGCGGGAAGCCCTGGAGATCTACATAAAGGAGTCTCTTGCTGCAGGTCTCATTCGTCCCTCATCATCACCCCTGGGAGCTGTATTTTTTTTTGTGAGTAAGAAGGATGGCTCTCTTCGACCGTGTATTGATTATCGGGGGTTGAATGATATTACGGTCAAAAACAAGTACCCCTTGCCCTTGATGAGCTCCGCTTTCGATTCTTTACAGGGTGCTACTGTGTTTACGAAGCTTGATCTACGCAATGCGTATCATCTGGTTCGGATCAAAGAGGGGGACGAGTGGTTGACTGGATTCAATACACCTATGGGACATTTCGAGTACCAGGTGATGCCGTTTGGACTTTCCAACGCTCCAGCAGTGTTCCAAGGTTTGGTGAATGACGTACTGAGGGATATGATCGGTCTGTTTGTGTTCGTTTACCTGGATGACATCCTGATTTTCTCCAAGGAGCTTTCCAGCCACATCCAGCATGTTAAACAGGTTCTGCAGCGGTTATTGGAGAACCGTCTGTTTGTGAAGGCAGAGACGTGTGATTTTCATGCCCACACTACATCCTTCCTCGGGTACATCATCTCCAGGGGTGAGATCAAGATGGACCAAGAGAAGGTTCGGGCGGTTCGGGATTGGGCCCGGCCCGGTACGAGATTGCAGCTCTAGAGATTCCTGGGATTTGCGAACTTCTATCGGAGGTTTATCCGTGATTACAGCCGGGTGGCCGCCCCTTTAACTGCTCTGACGTCTTGCACCAGAATATTCTGTTGGACTCCTGAGGCAGACCGAGCATTTCTGAACTTGAAGAGCCGATTCACCAACGCACCGATTCTATCTCAACCTGACACTTCCCGTCAGTTTGTTGTTGAGGTGGACGCGTCTGATGTGGGGGTGGGCGCCATCCTGTCCCAGCGTAGCTCCACTGACGGTAAACTCCATCCCTGCGCCTTCTACTCTTGTCGTCTTTCACCAGCTGAGAGAAACTACGATGTGGGTAACCGGGAGCTTCTCGCTGTGAAGCTTGCCTTGGAGGAGTGGCGTCACTGGTTGGAGGGAGCGGAGCAACCGTTTGTGGTCTGGACTGACCACAAGAATCTGGCTTACGTGCAATCGGCTAAACGTCTCAACTCCCGTCAGGCCAGGTGGGCTTTGTTTTTTGGACGCTTCAATTTTTCCCTGACGTTCCGACCTGGGTCGAAGAACGGCAAAGCGGACGCCTTGTCCCGGATGTTCTCCAAGACGGATGAGAGTGGGACGATTCTTCCCCAGAACCTTGTCGTGGGAGCCGTTACATGGAAGATTGAGGAGGATGTGATGGCGGCCCTTCGGACGCAGCCCGGCCCCGGTAACGGTCCACCCGGTCGGTTGTTCGTGCCTGAGTCGGTCCGTTCTGCTGTTCTTCAGTGGTCCCACGCCAGCAAGATAGCTTGTCACCCTGGCGTTGCTCGGACTATGGCGCTACTGCGCAGACGATTTTGGTGGCCTGCCATGGGAGAAGATACCCGGAGGTTTGTTGCCGCATGTCCTGTTTGTGCTCAGAACAAGAGTACCAATCGGCCCAGCTCTGGGCTTCTTCACCCCCTACCTATTCCTCGGCGACCTTGGTCGCATCTGGCCCTGGATTTTGTCACGGGATTGCCCCCTTCTGTTGGGAACACGGTCATTCTGACCATTGTGGACAGATTCAGCAAGTTTGCTCATTTTGTCCCTCTCTCCAAGCTTCCATCTGCCACGGAGACGTCCGAGATCCTTGTTAGGGAGGTTTTCAGGGTCCACGGATTGCCCAGTGACATTGTTTCTGACCGTGGTCCTCAATTTACCTCTGCTGTCTGGAAATCCTTCTGTTTGGCCATTGGAGCTACAGTCAGTCTCACTTCTGGATTTCACCCACAATCTAATGGTCAGGCGGAGAGAGCCAACCAGAAGATGGAGTCCACGCTGCGTTGTCTTGTCTCCTCTGATCCCACCTCTTGGTCATCTCAATTACCCTGGGTCGAGTATGCCCATAATACCCTTCCTTCATCTGCCACTGGGATGTCCCCCTTCCAATGCCTGTACGGATACCAACCTCCCTTGTTTCCTTCTCAGGAGAGGGATCTTTCGGTTCCTTCTGTCCAGGCCCACATTCGTCGTTGCCACCGGACCTGGCATCGGGCCCGGAAGGTTCTCCTTAGAGTTTCTGACCGGTATCAGATCCAGGCGAATCGTCGCCGTATTCCTGCTCCCGCTTACACCATCTGAGATAAGGTTTGGTTGGCTACACGGGATCTTCCTCTACGGACTGAGTCGAGGAAACTGTCGCCGAAGTTCATTGGTCCGTTTGTGGTGGAGAGAATCATTAACCCTGTTGTGGTCCGACTCAAGTTGCCGGCAACGCTTCGAGTACACCCCACTTTTCATGTCTCCTGCCTCAAGCCGGTTCTCATCAGTCCTCTGTTGCCCCCTCCCCCTCGTCGTCCTCCTCCTCGGATGATCGGAGGTGGTCCTGCCTACACGGTGCGCCGCATAATGGATTCCAGACGGCGGGGTCGAGGTTTCCAATATCTCGTGGATTGGGAAGGATATGGTCCAGAGGAGAGGAGTTGGATTCCTCGGCGTCAGATCCTTGATGACGATCTGCTTCGTGACTTCTACCGCCTCCACCCTGGTGCTCTAGGTAGTCCGCCCGGTGGCGTTCGTCGGAGGGGGGGTACTGTCACGAACCCCGCTTCCTGAGTCTGTGTTTGCCTGTGTTTCTGTCCTGGAGTGTGTTTCCGGTGTCCTGGAACGCACCCTGTCTGGTTGCCGGGCAGATTAGCTTGTTGGGAGATCGATGTTCACCCGCACCTGTATCCCATCAGTAATCTGCACACCTGTCCTGATCATCACCTCTCCCCTTCAAAAGCTCTGACCTGACATCCATTCCCTGCCGGATCGTTAGCCATGAACAGTATGTTGTGCCATAGTATCAGCCTCAAGTTGGATAGAATTTGTTTTGTTGTTTTGTACGTCTTCAACTTACCTCCGTTTGTTCTGTCTTCAGTTACTCACCCGGATCATTTACCCCATTCCCGCCTGGTCATCGGAGGATTCCGCTTCCCCATTGGATCCACCTATTTACTCCCATCAACTCACCACCGCTGCCCGCTACGCCACCTGGATGTATCTACCCACTCACATTCACTTGTAAATAAATACTCACCTTCTTCCTACTCTCCTTGTCCTGGTCTGCTTCTGGGTTCGATTTTGAAGAAACGTGACAGCAGCAGTCTCTAAGGTTGTGTAACCAGGTGATAGCCGGCTAGTGACAGTTACTAAGTTCAGGGCAGCCTTCTGGGTGGAAGCCGGCTAGTGATGGCTATTTAATAGAAGATAGAGAGAGATAGAAGCTTTTTTTCAGTCTCTCGATCCCAGCTTTGATGCACCTGTACTGACTTCACCTTCTGGATGATAGCATGGTGAAGAGGCCGTGGCTCTGGTGGGTTGATGTCCTTGATAATCTTTTTTTTCTGTGACATCAGGTGCTGTAGGTGTCCTGGAAGGCAGGCATTGTGCCCCCTGTGATGCGTTGTGCAGACCGCACTAACATCTCTTTAGCCCTGCAGTTGCAGGCCGTGCAATTGCCGTACCTTCTTTATTAAATCAAATCCAATTTTATTTGTCACATGCACTGAATACAACAGGTATTCTATCCTACCGTACAGCGAAATTCTTACTTACAAGCCCTTAACCAACAATGCAGTTCTAAGAAAAAAAAAAAAAGTAAGAGATAATAATAACAAATAATTAAAGAACAGCAGTAAATAACAATAGGGGACTATATACAGGGGGTACCGGTACAGAGTCAATGTGGAGGCTATATACAGGGGGTACTGGTACAGAGTCAATGTGGAGACTATATACAGGGGGTACCGGTACAGAGTCAATGTGGAGGCTATATACAGGGGGTACCGGTATGGAGTCAATGTGGAGGCTATATACAGGGGGTACCGGCACAGAGTCAATGTGGAGGCTATATACAGGGGGTACCGGTATGGAGTCAATGTGGAGGCTATATACAGGGGGTACCGGTACAGAGTCAATGTGGAGGCTATATACAGGGGGTACCGGTACAGAGTCAATGTGGAGGCTATATACAGGGGGTACCGGTATGGAGTCAATGTGGAGGCTATATACAGGGGGTACTGGTACAGAGTCAATGTGGAGACTATATACAGGGGGTACCGGTACAGAGTCAATGTGGAGGCTATATACAGGGGGTACCGGTACAGAGTCAATGTGGAGGCTATATACAGGGGATACCGGTATGGAGTCAATGTGGAGGCTATATACAGGGGGTACCGGTACAGAGTCAATGTGGAGGCTATATACAGGGGGTACTGGTACAGAGTCAATGTGGAGGCTATATACAGGGGGTACCGGTACAGAGTCAATGTGGAGGCTATATACAGGGGGTACTGGTACAGAGTCAATGTGGAGGCTATATACAGGGGGTACCGGTATGGAGTCAATGTGGAGGCTATATACAGGGGGTACCGGTATGGAGTCAATGTGGAGGCTATATACAGGGGGGTACCGGTATGGAGTCAATGTGGAGGCTATATACAGGGGTACTGGTATAGAGTCAATGTGGAGGCTATATAGAGGGGGTACCGGTACAGAGTCAATGTGGAGGCTATATACAGGGGGTACTGGTACAGAGTCAATGTGGAGGCTATATACAGGGGGTACCGGTATGGAGTCAATGTGGAGGCTATATACAGGGGGTACCGGTATGGAGTCAATGTGGAGGCTATATACAGGGGGTACCGGTATGGAGTCAATGTGGAGGCTATATACAGGGGTACTGGTACAGAGTCAATGTGGAGGCTATATAGAGGGGGTACCGGTACAGAGTCAATGTGGAGGCTATATACAGGGGGTACTGGTACAGAGTCAATGTGGAGGCTATATACAGGGGGTACCGGTATGGAGTCAATGTGGAGGCTATATACAGGGGGTACCGGTATGGAGTCAATGTGGAGGCTATATACAGGGGGTACCGGTATGGAGTCAATGTGGAGGCTATATACAGGGGGTACCGGTATGGAGTCAATGTGGAGGCTATATACAGGGGTACTGGTACAGAGTCAATGTGGAGGCTATATGCAGGGGGTACCGGTACAGAGTCATTGTGGAGGCTATATACAGGGGGTACCGGTACAGAGTCAATGTGGAGGCTATATACAGGGGGTACCGGTACAGAGTCAATGTGGAGGCTATATACAGGGGGTACCGGTACAGAGTCAATGTGGAGGCTATATACAGGGGGTACCGGTATGGAGTCAATGTGGAGGCTATATACAGGGGGTACCGGTACAGAGTCAATGTGTAAATGTGCGGGGGCACCGGTGTCGAGGTAATTGAGGTAATTATGTACATGCAGGTAGGGTTATTAAAGTGGATGGATAATAACAGAGAGTAGCAGCAGCATGGGGTTGGGGGGGTGCAAATAGTCTGGGTAGCCATTTGATTAGCTGTTCAGGAGTCTTATGGCTTGGGGTATTGTTTAGAAGCCTCTTGGACCTGACTTGGCGCTCCGGTACCACTTGCCGTGCAGTAGCAGAGAGAACAGTCTATGATTAGGGTGGCTGGAGTCTTTGACAATTTTTAGGGCCTTCCTCTGACACCGCATAGTATAGAGGTCCTGGATGGCAGGAAGCTTGGCCCCGGTGATGTACTGGGCCGTATGCACTACCCTCTGTAGTGCCTTGCGGTCGGAGGCTGAGCAGTTGCCGTACCAGGCAGTGATGCAACCCTGATGTGGTGTACTTCTCAATGGTGCAGCTGTAGAACCTTTTGAGGAGCTGAGGACCCATGCCACATCTTTTCAGTTTCCTGAGGGGGAATAGGTTTTGTCGTGCCTTCTTCACGACTGTCTTGGTGTGCTTGGACCATGTTAGGTGGTGGTGATGTGGATGCCAAGGAACTTGAAGCTCTCAACCTGCTCAACTACAGCCCCGTCGATGAGAATGGGGGCGTGCTCGATCCTCCTTTTCCTGTAGTCCACAATCTTCTCCTTTGTCTTGATCACATTGAGGGAGAGGTTGTTGTCCTTGCACCACATGGTCAGGTCTCTGACCTCCTCCCTATAGACTGTCTCATCGTTGTCAGTGATCAGGCCTACCACTGTTGTGTCATAAGCAAACTTAATGATGGTGTTGGAGTTGTGCCTGGCCATGCAGTCATGGGTGAACATGGAGTACAGGAGGGGGCTGAGCACGCATCCCTGAGAGGCCCCCATGTTGAGGATCAGCATGGCAGATGTGTTGTTACCTACCCTTACCACCTGGGGGCGGCCCATCAGGAAGACTAGGATCCAGTTGCAGAGGGAGGTGTTTAGTCCCAGGGTCCTTAGCTTAGTGATGAGCTTTGAGGGTACTATGGTGTTGAACGCTGAGCTATAGTCAATATACAGCATTCTCACATAGGTGTTCCTTTTGTCCAGGTGTGAAAGGGTGTGGAGTGCAATAGAGATTGCATTATCTGTGGATCTGTTGGTGCGGTGTGCAAATTGGAGTGGGTCTAGGGTTTCTAGGATAATGGTGTTGATGTGAGCCATGACCAGCCTTTCAAAACATTTCATGGCTACAGACGTGAAGGCTACGGGTTGGTAGTCATTTAGGCAGGTTACCTTAGTGTTCTTGGGCACAGGGACTATGGTGGTCTGCTTGAAACATGTTGGTATTACAGACTAAGACAGGGAGAGGTTGAAAATGTCAGTGAAGACACTTGCCAGCTGGTCAGTGCGTGCTCGGAGTACACGTCCTGGTAAT
The DNA here is from genome assembly GCF_002021735.2 of Oncorhynchus kisutch. Taxonomy (NCBI): domain Eukaryota; kingdom Metazoa; phylum Chordata; class Actinopteri; order Salmoniformes; family Salmonidae; genus Oncorhynchus; species Oncorhynchus kisutch. The sequence goes on from NC_034195.2 coordinate 30,233,804, forward strand.
CCGTCTGGCCCAGCGGCCTTGTGAATGTTGACCTGTTTAAAGGTCTTACTCACATCGGCTGTGGAGATGTGATCACAATCTACCGGTACAGCTGGTGCTCTCGTGCATGATTCAGTGTTATTTACCTCGAATCGAGCATAGAAGTTATTTAGCTCATCTGGTATGCTTGTGTCACTGTGCAGCTCTCGGCTGTGCTTCTCTTTGTAGTCCGTAATAGTTTGCAAGTCCTGCCACATCCAACGAGCGTCGGAGCCGGTGTAGTATGATTCAATCTTAGTCCTGTATTGACGCTTTGCCTGTTTGATGGTTCGTCGGAGGACATAGTGGGATGTCTTATAAGCTTCCGGGTTAGAGTCCTGCTCCTTGAAAGCGGCAGCTCTGCTTTTTAGCTCTTTGCAGATGTTGCCTGTAATCCATGGCTTTTGGTTGGGGTATGTACGTGCAGTCACTGTGGGGACGACGTCCACGATGCACTTATCATTAAAGCCAGTGACTGATGTGGTGTACTCAATGCCATTGGAAGAATCCCGGAACATATTACAGTTTGTGCTAGCAAGGCCTACTACTGTTGTGTCATCTACAAACTTGATGATTTAGTTGGAGGTGTGCATGGACACGCAGTCATGGGTGAACAGGGAGTACAGGAAGGGGTTGAGCATGTACCATTGTGTTTCCCTGAAGCCCTCTCTCTCTCTACTCAGCTCTATTTACATCAACAGCTGCCAAGGGCTTTCAGGCAAGACTAGCCTCATCTAACCCATTCATCTAGGTGAACATAGCTACTAGACTTTCAATCGCTATAGATGGTCGATGAGGCAATCAAACATAAACTGGGATCTTCTGGTTTCAGATACCTCCTGTAAGAATATTTTAAGATAAATAAACAACACAGAGGACTAAATGTCAAGAGAGGACTAAAGGTCGAGAGAACTAAAGGTCAATAGAGTACTAACGATCAATGAAAAGTGCTTTTTCTGTAATAGGGAATTAATGAGCAATGGGTCAGAGACATGGGAGGAATTTGTCTATACATTGAGCCAGAAACAGGATACTTGTTATTTGGCCATTGGCCCACATATATTGCAAGGAATTATAATTGGTCAACCACAGGCTAGGGTTGGGTTAAAACTACTGTGAGGAACACGAGGGGAGACAGAGAGCTGGTTTCAAGCGCAGGGCGCACCAGGTGTTTACTGCAAAGGAACACAGGAGGAGGCAGGTAGCTGGGTCCAGGGGCAGGCAGAAGGTCATACACAGGGGGTCCAAAGAGGCAAGAGGACCTGCAGGGAAAAGGCTAGTAAAGTAGTCCAGGAGATCAGGCAATAGTTTGATAACAGGAAATCCATCCAGTACAGGCAGGGAAAAGGCTAGTAAAGTAGTCCGGGAGATCAGGCAATAGTTTGATAACAGGAAATCCGTCCAGTACAGGCAGGGAAAAGGCTAGTAAAGTAGTCCGGGAGATCAGGCAATAGTTTGATAACAGGAAATCCGTCCAGTACAGGCAGGGAAAAGGCAAAAGGCATCGTGAGTGAGGCAGGAAAAATAGCCGTGTCACAAAACAAACAATACCTCACAGTGATGGGGTGGGGGAACTGAACTAAATAGTGTGTGATAATGACATACAGGTGTGTGAACAGGTGATTAGAATTCAGGTGGTTGGGATCTGGAGAGTGAGCTGCGTTCAGTGGATCTAAGTGTTTGAGGGTGTGAGTTGGAAGCAGACGTTACAACTACATCCTGTCCTTTGTTCTGTGGAGAGAATCACAGAGGAGAGTGTCACTGAGGACAGGGGAGAACGAACATCTACCTCTCAGCATAACATCTATGATTTGTCCTCTTTGAATAAACCTATTTTTCTCCCCCTGATTTGTTTTGGGGTCTATATTATTGAAGAGTAAATCAACTGCTAACACTCCCACAGCCATTGGACTCTTGATTTAGAAAAGTACCGTACCACTAATGTTTAACGGATTCGCCAAAGCAGTTTGAGACAGGGCCATTAACGTTTGGAATATTTAACTATTTAGAGCATGTTGTTTGGGTGGAGATGAGAGAGGCAGTTTGAGAATAATTGATTTCATATTAGGGATATTGACAGTAGTATAATTTTCATGATCATACTCATAAAGATTAGCATATATCTGTAATCAGTGAGTGTTTGTAAACGCTGTGTGTGTAGCTATAGGGTTACTGGTTTGGCCTTTGTGAAAGGCCATGTGGAACAGTACAGAAATCCCCAGAGCAATATTAATGTTGTACATACCTCTTCCCACCTCGTGTGTGTGTGTGTGTGTGTGTGTGTGTGTGTGTGTGTGTGTGTGTGTGTGTGTGTGTGTGTGTCAGAGCCGAATTGGGGTACTTTGCATTCTCTACCTGACCTACCTTCCTTGCACAGCCAACAGAGACACCACTGGACATCTCTTTTACTCTCTCTCTCTCTCTCTCTCTCTCTCTCTCTCTCTGTCTCTCTCTCTGTCCTCTCTATCTGTCTCTCTCTCCTCTCTGTCTCTCTCTGTCTCTCTCTCTGTCTCTCTGTCTCTGTCTCTCTCTCTGTCTCTGTCTCTCTCTCTGTCTCTGTCTCTGTCTCTCTCTCTCTCTGTCTCTCTCTGTCTCTGTCTCTCTCTGTCTCTCCCTCTCTCTCTCTCTCTCTCTCTCTCTCTCTCTCTCTCTCTCTCTCTCTGTCTCTCTCCTTTCCTTTCTTAGTATCTTATTGTGTATTTTCTATTATTTGTGTCTCCTCGTCTTTTGAAATAATTCCTCCCCTCTCTCTCTATGTGATCCGATTGAAGCCATTTGTTTGTCTTTAGTAATCACAGTATGGGTGGTTTGTGTCACACCTCATGTCATCACATTGTTTTCTTCCTTCTTTTGACACATATAATTACACTGTTCTCTCAGCTCAATCTGTCTGATGATGTGGCCTATGTATACAGTACCAGTCAAAAGTTTGAACACACCTAAATAAAGGGTTTTCTTTATTTGTACTATTTCTACATTGTGGAGTAACAGTGAAGACATCCAAACAAAACAAATAACAAATGGAATCATATAGTAACCAAAAAAGTGTTAAACCAATCTGAATATGTGTGTGCGAGCAAGGAGGCCTACAAACCTGACTCAGTTACACTAGCAGAATGGGAGTTAATCAACTTATTGTGGGAAGCTTGTGGAAGGCTACCTGACCCAAGTTAAACAATTTAAAGACAATGCTACCAAATACTTATTGAGTGTATGTAAACTTCTGACCCACTGGGAATGTGATGAAAGAAATAAAAGCTGAAATAAGGCATTCTCTGTCACTACTTCCGCCGAGGTCGGTCCCTCTCCTTGTTCGGGCGGCGGTCGACGTCACCGGCCTTCTAGCCATCGCCGATCCACTTTTAATTTTCCATTTGTTTTGTCCTTGTCTTACACACCTGGTTTCCATCCCCCATTACTTGTTCATTATTTAACCCTCTGTTCCCCCATGGTTGTTTGTGAGTGATGTTTGTTTGTAGTACTGTCTGTTATTGTGCGCTCGATTTATTGTGTTGTATTTGTGAATATTTGAGTAAATTACGTTTATTGCTCATATCTGATGTCCCGAGCCTGACTCCTCTACACCAGCTACACACAGGCACTATTACATTCTCTCTACTATTATTCTTACATTTCACATTCTTAAAATAAAGTGGTGATCCTAACTGGCCTAAGACAGGGCATTTCTTTTTATCTGTCGGCCCCAGCCGCACTCAGGCTCTGTGTGTAGTAAATCCGACCCTCTGCCTAGTCAATGCCATTTTACCTGCTGTTGTTGTGCTAGCTGATTAGCTTTTGTTGTCTCAACTACTGTTTTAGCTAGCTCTCCCAATCAACACCTGTGATTACTGTATGCCTCGCTGTATGTCTCTCTCAAATGTCAATATGCCTTGTATACTGTTGTTCAGGTTAGTTATCATTGTTTTAGTTTACAATGGAGCCCCTAGTTCCACTCTTCATACCCCTGATACCTCCTTTGTCCCAACTCCCACACATGCGGTGACCTCACCAATTACAACCAGCATGTCCAGAGATACAACCTCTCTTATCATCACCCAGTGCCTGGGCTTACCTCCGCTGTACCCGCACCCCACCATACCCCTGTCTGCGCATTATGCCCTGAATATATTCTGCCATGCCCAGAAACCTGCTCCTCTTATTCTCTGTCCCCAACGCTCTAGGCGACCAGTTTTGATACCCTTTAGCCGCACCCTCATATTACTCTTCCTCTGTTCCGCGGGTGATGTGGAGGTAAACCCAGGCCCTGCATGTCCCCAGGCACCCTCATTTGTTGACTTCTGTGATCGAAAAAGCCTTGGTTTCATGCATGTCAACATCAGAAGCCTCCTCCCTAAGTTTGTTTTACTCACTGCTTTAGCACACTCTGCTAACCCTGATGTCCTTGCTGTGTCTGAATCCTGGCTCAGGAAGGCCACCAAAATTCTGAGATTTCCATACCCAATGATAACATTTCCGTCAAGATAGAACTGCCAAAGGGGGAGGAGTTGCAGTCTACTGTAGAGATAGCCTGCAAAGTAATGTCATACTTTCCAGGTCCATACCCAAACAGTTTCGAACTACTAATTTTAAAAATTACTCTCTCCAGAAATAAGTCTCTCACTGTTGCCGCCTGCTACCGACCCCCCTCAGCTCCCAGCTGTGCCCTGGACACCATTGTGAATTGATCGCCCCCCCATCTAGTTTCGAGTTTGTTCTGTTAGTTAACCTAAACTGGGATATGCTTAACACCCCGGCAGTCCTACAATCTAAGCTAGATGCCTCAATCTCACACAAATCATCAAGGAACCCACCAGGTACAACCCTAAATCTGTAACAAGGGCACCCTCATAGACGTCATCCTGACCAACTGGCCCTCCAATACACCTCCGCTGTCTTCAACCAGGATCTCAGCGATCACTGCCTCATTGCCTGTATCCGCTACAGATCCGCAGTCAAACGACCACACCTCATCACTGTCATCACTGTACAATGTACAAATGGTTAAAGGATAAAATAAATAAGCATAAATATGGGTTGTATACAATGGTGTTGTTCTTCACTGGTTGCCTTTTCTCGTGGCAACAGGTCACACCTGAGGTTAGGTAACACGGCCACCACTGATAAATCCATGATTATCGAAAACTTCAACAAGCATTTCTCAAACAGCTGCCATGCCTTCCTCCTGGCTACTCCAACCTCGGCCAACAGCTCCGCCCCCCCCCCCCCCCCCCGCAAGTACTCGCCCAAGCCTCTCCAGGTTCTCCTTTACCCAAATCCAGATAGCAGATGTTCTGAAAGAGCTGCAAAACCTGGACCCGTACAAATCAGCTGGGCTTGACAATCGGGACCCTCTATTTCTGAAACATTCTTTGAAACGGTCTTTGAAAGCCAAGTCAACAAACAGGGTCACTGACCATCTCGAATCCCACACGTACCTTCTCGCTTGCAATCTGGTTTCCGAGCCGGTCAAGGGTGCAC
>NC_034195.2:30239399-30254399 GCF_002021735.2 Oncorhynchus kisutch
CAGTCGGGTCAGTGAGTCTGCTCCTCCTGATTTGTCCCTGGTTCCTGAAACATATCATGAGTTGGGTGATGTGTTCAGTAAGCAGAAAGCTCAGTCACTTCCTCCCCACCGACCTTATGATTGTACAATTAAGCTGTTCCCTGGAGCTGCCTTTCCCAAGGGACGGTTATACAGTATTTCTCGACCTGAGCGGGAAGCCCTGGAGATCTACATAAAGGAGTCTCTTGCTGCAGGTCTCATTCGTCCCTCATCATCACCCCTGGGAGCTGTATTTTTTTTTGTGAGTAAGAAGGATGGCTCTCTTCGACCGTGTATTGATTATCGGGGGTTGAATGATATTACGGTCAAAAACAAGTACCCCTTGCCCTTGATGAGCTCCGCTTTCGATTCTTTACAGGGTGCTACTGTGTTTACGAAGCTTGATCTACGCAATGCGTATCATCTGGTTCGGATCAAGAGGGGGACGAGTGGTTGACTGGATTCAATACACCTATGGGACATTTCGAGTACCAGGTGATGCCGTTGGACTTTCCAACGCTCCAGCAGTGTTCCAAGGTTTGGTGAATGACGTACTGAGGGATATGATCGGTCTGTTTGTGTTCGTTTACCTGGATGACATCCTGATTTTCTCCAAGGAGCTTTCCAGCCACATCCAGCATGTTAAACAGGTTCTGCAGCGGTTATTGGAGAACCGTCTGTTTGTGAAGGCAGAGACGTGTGATTTTCATGCCCACACTACATCCTTCCTCGGGTACATCATCTCCAGGGGTGAGATCAAGATGGACCAAGAGAAGGTTCGGGCGGTTCGGGATTGGGCCCGGCCCGGTACGAGATTGCAGCTCTAGAGATTCCTGGGATTTGCGAACTTCTATCGGAGGTTTATCCGTGATTACAGCCGGGTGGCCGCCCCTTTAACTGCTCTGACGTCTTGCACCAGAATATTCTGTTGGACTCCTGAGGCAGACCGAGCATTTCTGAACTTGAAGAGCCGATTCACCAACGCAACCGATTCTATCTCAACCTGACACTTCCCGTCAGCTTGTTGTTGAGGTGGACGCGTCTGATGTGGGGGTGGGCGCCATCCTGTCCCAGCGTAGCTCCACTGACGGTAAACTCCATCCCTGCGCCTTCTACTCTTGTCGTCTTTCACCAGCTGAGAGAAACTACGATGTGGGTAACCGGGAGCTTCTCGCTGTGAAGCTTGCCTTGGAGGAGTGGCGTCACTGTTGGAGGGAGCGGAGCAACCGGTTTGTGGTCTGGACTGACCACAAGAATCTGGCTTACGTGCAATCGGCTAAACGTCTCAACTCCCGTCAGGCCAGGTGGGCTTTGTTTTTGGACGCTTCAATTTTTCCCTGACGTTCCGACCTGGGTCGAAGAACGTCAAAGCGGACGCCTTGTCCCGATGTTCTCCAAGACGGATGAGAGTGGGACGATTCTCCCCAGAACCTTGTCGTGGGAGCCGTTACATGGAAGATTGAGGAGGATGTGATGGCGGCCTTCGACGCAGCCCGGCCCCGGTAACGGTCCACCCGGTCGGTTGTTCGTGCCTGAGTCGGTCCGTTCTGCTGTTCTTCAGTGGTTCCCACGCCAGCAAGATAGCTTGTCACCCTGGCGTTGCTCGGACTATGGCGCTACTGCGCAGACGATTTGGTGGCCTGCCATGGGAGAAGATAACCCGGAGGTTGTTGTTGCCGCAGTCCTGTTTGTGCTCAGAACAAGAGTACCAATCGGCCCAGCTCTGGGCTTCTTCACCCCCTACCTATTCCTCGGCGACCTTGGTCGCATCTGGCCCTGGATTTTGTCACGGGATTGCCCCCGTCTGTTGGGAACACGTCCATTCTGACCATTGTGGACAGATTCAGCAAGTTGCTCATTTTGTCCCTCTCTCCAAGCTTCCATCTGCCACGGAGACGTCCGAGATCCTTGTTTAGGGAGGTTTTTCAGGGTCCACGGATTGCCCAGTGACATTGTTTCTGACCGTGGTCCTCAATTTTACCTCTGCTGTCTGGAAATCCTTCTGTTTGGCCATTGGAGCTACAGTCAGTCTCACTTCTGGATTTCCACCCACAATCTATGGTCAGGCGGAGAGAGCAAACCAGAAGATGGAGTCCACGCTGCGTTGTTCTTGTCTCCTCTGATCCCACCGTCTTGGTCATCTCAATTACCCTGGGTCGAGTATGCCCATAATACCCTTCCTTCATCTGCCACTGGGATGTCCCCCTTCCAATGCCTGTACGGATACCAACCTCCCTTGTTCCTTCTCAGGAGAGGGATCTTTCGGTTCCTTCTGTCCAGGCCCACATTCGTCGTTGCCACCGGACCTGGCATCGGGCCCGGAAGGTTCTCCTTAGAGTTTCTGACCGGTATCAGATCCAGGCGAATCGTCGCCGTATTCCTGCTCCCGCTTACACCATCTGAGATAAGGTTTGGGTGGCTACACGGGATCTTCCTCTACGGACTGAGTCGAGGAAACTGTCGCCGAAGTTCATTGGTCCGTTTGTGGTGGAGAGAATCCATTAACCCTGTTGTGGTCCGACTCAAGTTGCCGGCAACGCTTCGAGTACACCCCACTTTTCATGTCTCCTGCCTCAAGGCCGTTCTCATCATCCTCTGTTGCCCCCTCCCCCTCGTCGTCCTCCTCCTCGGATGATCGGAGGTGGTCCTGCCTACACGGTTGCGCCGCATAATGGATTCCAGACGGCGGGGTCGAGGTTTCCCAATATCTCGTGGATTGGGAAGGATATGGTCCAGAGGAGAGGAGTTGGATTCCTCGCGTCAGATCCTTGATGACGATCTGCTTCGTGACTTCTACCGCCTCCACCCTGGTGCTTCTAGGTAGTCCGCCCGGTGGCGTTCGTCGGAGGGGGGTACTGTCACGAACCCGCTTCCTGAGTCTGTGTTTGCCTGTGTTTCTGTCCTGGAGTGTGTTTCCGGTGTCCTGGAACGCACCCTGTCTGGTTGCCGGGCAGATTAGCTTGTTGGGAGATCGATGTTCACCCGCACCTGTATCCCATCAGTTAATCTGCACACCTGTCCTGATCATCACCTCTCCCCTTCAAAAGCTCTGACCTGACATCCATTCCCTGCCGGATCGTTAGCCATGAACAGTATGTGTGCCATAGTATCAGCCTCAAGTTGGATAGAATTTGTTTTGTTGTTTTGTACGTCTTCAACTTACCTCCCGTTTGTTCTGTCTTCAGTTACTCACCCGGATCATTTACCCCATTCCCGCCTGGTCATCGGAGGATTCCGCTTCCCCATTGGATCCACCTATTTACTCCCATCAACTCACCACCGCTGCCCGCTACGCCACCTGGATGTATCTACCCACTCACATTCACTTGTAAATAAATACTCACCTTCTTCCTACTCTCCTTGTCCTGGTCTGCTTCTGGGTTCGATTTTGAAGAAACGTGACAGCAGCAGTCTCTAAGGTTGTGTAACCAGGTGATAGCCGGCTAGTGACAGTTACTAAGTTCAGGGCAGCCTTCTGGGTGGAAGCCGGCTAGTGATGGCTATTTAATAGAAGATAGAGAGAGATAGAAGCTTTTTTTCAGTCTCTCGATCCCAGCTTTGATGCACCTGTACTGACTTCACCTTCTGGATGATAGCATGGTGAAGAGGCCGTGGCTCTGGTGGGTTGATGTCCTTGATAATCTTTTTTTTCTGTGACATCAGGTGCTGTAGTTGTCCTGGAAGGCAGGCATTGTGCCCCCTGTGATGCGTTGTGCAGACCGCACTAACATCTCTTTAGCCCTGCAGTTGCAGGCCGTGCAATTGCCGTACCTTCTTTATTAAATCAAATCCAATTTTATTTGTCACATGCACTGAATACAACAGGTATTCTATCCTACCGTACAGCGAAATTCTTACTTACAAGCCCTTAACCAACAATGCAGTTCTAAGAAAAAAAAAAAAGTAAGAGATAATAATAACAAATAATTAAAGAACAGCAGTAAATAACAATAGGGGACTATATACAGGGGGTACCGGTACAGAGTCAATGTGGAGGCTATATACAGGGGGTACTGGTACAGAGTCAATGTGGAGACTATATACAGGGGTACCGGTACAGAGTCAATGTGGAGGCTATATACAGGGGGTACCGGTATGGAGTCAATGTGGAGGCTATATCAGGGGGGTACCGCACAGAGTCAATGTGGAGGCTATATACAGGGGGTACCGGTATGGAGTCAATGTGGAGGCTATATACAGGGGGTACCGGTACAGAGTCAATGTGGAGGCTATATACAGGGGGTACCGGTACAGAGTCAATGTGGAGGCTATATACAGGGGTACCGGTATGGAGTCAATGTGGAGGCTATATACAGGGGGTACTGGTACAGAGTCAATGTGGAGACTATATACAGGGGGGGTACCGGTACAGAGTCAATGTGGAGGCTATATACAGGGGGTACCGGTACAGAGTCAATGTGGAGGCTATATACAGGGGATACCGGTATGGAGTCAATGTGGAGGCTATATACAGGGGGTACCGGTACAGAGTCAATGTGGAGGCTATATACAGGGGGTACTGGTACAGAGTCAATGTGGAGGCTATATACAGGGGGTACCGGTACAGAGTCAATGTGGAGGCTATATACAGGGGGTACTGGTACAGAGTCAATGTGGAGGCTATATACAGGGGGTACCGGTATGGAGTCAATGTGGAGGCTATATACAGGGGGTACCGGTATGGAGTCAATGTGGAGGCTATATACAGGGGGTACCGGTATGGAGTCAATGTGGAGGCTATATACAGGGGTACTGGTATAGAGTCAATGTGGAGGCTATATAGAGGGGGGTACCGGTACAGAGTCAATGTGGAGGCTATATACAGGGGGTACTGGTACAGAGTCAATGTGGAGGCTATATACAGGGGGTACCGGTATGGAGTCAATGTGGAGGCTATATACAGGGGTACCGGTATGGAGTCAATGTGGAGGCTATATACAGGGGGTACCGGTATGGAGTCAATGTGGAGGCTATATACAGGGGTACTGGTACAGAGTCAATGTGGAGGCTATATAGAGGGGGTACCGGTACAGAGTCAATGTGGAGGCTATATACAGGGGGTACTGGTACAGAGTCAATGTGGAGGCTATATACAGGGGGTACCGGTATGGAGTCAATGTGGAGGCTATATACAGGGGGTACCGGTATGGAGTCAATGTGGAGGCTATATACAGGGGGGTACCGGTATGGAGTCAATGTGGAGGCTATATACAGGGGGTACCGGTATGGAGTCAATGTGGAGGCTATATACAGGGGTACTGGTACAGAGTCAATGTGGAGGCTATATGCAGGGGGTACCGGTACAGAGTCATTGTGGAGGCTATATACAGGGGGTACCGGTACAGAGTCAATGTGGAGGCTATATACAGGGGGTACCGGTACAGAGTCAATGTGGAGGCTATATACAGGGGGTACCGGTACAGAGTCAATGTGGAGGCTATATACAGGGGGTACCGGTATGGAGTCAATGTGGAGGCTATATACAGGGGGTACCGGTACAGAGTCAATGTGTAAATGTGCGGGGGCACCGGTGTCGAGGTAATTGAGGTAATTATGTACATGCAGGTAGGGTTATTAAAGTGGATGGATAATAACAGAGAGTAGCAGCAGCATGGGGTTGGGGGGGTGCAAATAGTCTGGGTAGCCATTTGATTAGCTGTTCAGGAGTCTTATGGCTTGGGGTATTGTTTAGAAGCCTCTTGGACCTGACTTGGCGCTCCGGTACCACTTGCCGTGCAGTAGCAGAGAGAACAGTCTATGATTAGGGTGGCTGGAGTCTTTGACAATTTTTAGGGCCTTCCTCTGACACCGCATAGTATAGAGGTCCTGGATGGCAGGAAGCTTGGCCCCGGTGATGTACTGGGCCGTATGCACTACCCTCTGTAGTGCCTTGCGGTCGGAGGCTGAGCAGTTGCCGTACCAGGCAGTGATGCAACCCTGATGTGGTGTACTTCTCAATGGTGCAGCTGTAGAACCTTTTGAGGAGCTGAGGACCCATGCCACATCTTTTCAGTTTCCTGAGGGGGAATAGGTTTTGTCGTGCCTTCTTCACGACTGTCTTGGTGTGCTTGGACCATGTTAGGTGGTGGTGATGTGGATGCCAAGGAACTTGAAGCTCTCAACCTGCTCAACTACAGCCCCGTCGATGAGAATGGGGGCGTGCTCGATCCTCCTTTTCCTGTAGTCCACAATCTTCTCCTTTGTCTTGATCACATTGAGGGAGAGGTTGTTGTCCTTGCACCACATGGTCAGGTCTCTGACCTCCTCCCTATAGACTGTCTCATCGTTGTCAGTGATCAGGCCTACCACTGTTGTGTCATAAGCAAACTTAATGATGGTGTTGGAGTTGTGCCTGGCCATGCAGTCATGGGTGAACATGGAGTACAGGAGGGGGCTGAGCACGCATCCCTGAGAGGCCCCCATGTTGAGGATCAGCATGGCAGATGTGTTGTTACCTACCCTTACCACCTGGGGGCGGCCCATCAGGAAGACTAGGATCCAGTTGCAGAGGGAGGTGTTTAGTCCCAGGGTCCTTAGCTTAGTGATGAGCTTTGAGGGTACTATGGTGTTGAACGCTGAGCTATAGTCAATATACAGCATTCTCACATAGGTGTTCCTTTTGTCCAGGTGTGAAAGGGTGTGGAGTGCAATAGAGATTGCATTATCTGTGGATCTGTTGGTGCGGTGTGCAAATTGGAGTGGGTCTAGGGTTTCTAGGATAATGGTGTTGATGTGAGCCATGACCAGCCTTTCAAAACATTTCATGGCTACAGACGTGAAGGCTACGGGTTGGTAGTCATTTAGGCAGGTTACCTTAGTGTTCTTGGGCACAGGGACTATGGTGGTCTGCTTGAAACATGTTGGTATTACAGACTAAGACAGGGAGAGGTTGAAAATGTCAGTGAAGACACTTGCCAGCTGGTCAGTGCGTGCTCGGAGTACACGTCCTGGTAATCCGTCTGGCCCAGCGGCCTTGTGAATGTTGACCTGTTTAAAGGTCTTACTCACATCGGCTGTGGAGATGTGATCACAATCTACCGGTACAGCTGGTGCTCTCGTGCATGATTCAGTGTTATTTACCTCGAATCGAGCATAGAAGTTATTTAGCTCATCTGGTATGCTTGTGTCACTGTGCAGCTCTCGGCTGTGCTTCTCTTTGTAGTCCGTAATAGTTTGCAAGTCCTGCCACATCCAACGAGCGTCGGAGCCGGTGTAGTATGATTCAATCTTAGTCCTGTATTGACGCTTTGCCTGTTTGATGGTTCGTCGGAGGACATAGTGGGATGTCTTATAAGCTTCCGGGTTAGAGTCCTGCTCCTTGAAAGCGGCAGCTCTGCTTTTTAGCTCTTTGCAGATGTTGCCTGTAATCCATGGCTTTTGGTTGGGGTATGTACGTGCAGTCACTGTGGGGACGACGTCCACGATGCACTTATCATTAAAGCCAGTGACTGATGTGGTGTACTCAATGCCATTGGAAGAATCCCGGAACATATTACAGTTTGTGCTAGCAAGGCCTACTACTGTTGTGTCATCTACAAACTTGATGATTTAGTTGGAGGTGTGCATGGACACGCAGTCATGGGTGAACAGGGAGTACAGGAAGGGGTTGAGCATGTACCATTGTGTTTCCCTGAAGCCCTCTCTCTCTCTACTCAGCTCTATTTACATCAACAGCTGCCAAGGGCTTTCAGGCAAGACTAGCCTCATCTAACCCATTCATCTAGGTGAACATAGCTACTAGACTTTCAATCGCTATAGATGGTCGATGAGGCAATCAAACATAAACTGGGATCTTCTGGTTTCAGATACCTCCTGTAAGAATATTTTAAGATAAATAAACAACACAGAGGACTAAATGTCAAGAGAGGACTAAAGGTCGAGAGAACTAAAGGTCAATAGAGTACTAACGATCAATGAAAAGTGCTTTTTCTGTAATAGGGAATTAATGAGCAATGGGTCAGAGACATGGGAGGAATTTGTCTATACATTGAGCCAGAAACAGGATACTTGTTATTTGGCCATTGGCCCACATATATTGCAAGGAATTATAATTGGTCAACCACAGGCTAGGGTTGGGTTAAAACTACTGTGAGGAACACGAGGGGAGACAGAGAGCTGGTTTCAAGCGCAGGGCGCACCAGGTGTTTACTGCAAAGGAACACAGGAGGAGGCAGGTAGCTGGGTCCAGGGGCAGGCAGAAGGTCATACACAGGGGGTCCAAAGAGGCAAGAGGACCTGCAGGGAAAAGGCTAGTAAAGTAGTCCAGGAGATCAGGCAATAGTTTGATAACAGGAAATCCATCCAGTACAGGCAGGGAAAAGGCTAGTAAAGTAGTCCGGGAGATCAGGCAATAGTTTGATAACAGGAAATCCGTCCAGTACAGGCAGGGAAAAGGCTAGTAAAGTAGTCCGGGAGATCAGGCAATAGTTTGATAACAGGAAATCCGTCCAGTACAGGCAGGGAAAAGGCAAAAGGCATCGTGAGTGAGGCAGGAAAAATAGCCGTGTCACAAAACAAACAATACCTCACAGTGATGGGGTGGGGGAACTGAACTAAATAGTGTGTGATAATGACATACAGGTGTGTGAACAGGTGATTAGAATTCAGGTGGTTGGGATCTGGAGAGTGAGCTGCGTTCAGTGGATCTAAGTGTTTGAGGGTGTGAGTTGGAAGCAGACGTTACAACTACATCCTGTCCTTTGTTCTGTGGAGAGAATCACAGAGGAGAGTGTCACTGAGGACAGGGGAGAACGAACATCTACCTCTCAGCATAACATCTATGATTTGTCCTCTTTGAATAAACCTATTTTTCTCCCCCTGATTTGTTTTGGGGTCTATATTATTGAAGAGTAAATCAACTGCTAACACTCCCACAGCCATTGGACTCTTGATTTAGAAAAGTACCGTACCACTAATGTTTAACGGATTCGCCAAAGCAGTTTGAGACAGGGCCATTAACGTTTGGAATATTTAACTATTTAGAGCATGTTGTTTGGGTGGAGATGAGAGAGGCAGTTTGAGAATAATTGATTTCATATTAGGGATATTGACAGTAGTATAATTTTCATGATCATACTCATAAAGATTAGCATATATCTGTAATCAGTGAGTGTTTGTAAACGCTGTGTGTGTAGCTATAGGGTTACTGGTTTGGCCTTTGTGAAAGGCCATGTGGAACAGTACAGAAATCCCCAGAGCAATATTAATGTTGTACATACCTCTTCCCACCTCGTGTGTGTGTGTGTGTGTGTGTGTGTGTGTGTGTGTGTGTGTGTGTGTGTGTGTGTGTGTGTGTGTCAGAGCCGAATTGGGTACTTTGCATTCTCTACCTGACCTACCTTCCTTGCACAGCCAACAGAGACACCACTGGACATCTCTTTTACTCTCTCTCTCTCTCTCTCTCTCTCTCTCTCTCTCTGTCTCTCTCTCTGTCTCTCTCTCTGTCTCTCTCTCTCTCTGTCTCTCTCTGTCTCTCTCTCTGTCTCTCTCTGTCTCTGTCTCTCTCTCTGTCTCTGTCTCTCTCTCTGTCTCTGTCTCTGTCTCTCTCTCTCTCTGTCTCTCTCTGTCTCTGTCTCTCTCTGTCTCTCTCTCTCTCTCTCTCTCTCTCTCTCTCTCTCTCTCTCTCTCTCTCTCTCTCTCTGTCTCTCTCCTTTCCTTTCTTAGTATCTTATTGTGTATTTTCTATTATTTGTGTCTCCCTCGTCTTTGAAATAATTCCTCCCTCTCTCTCTATGTGATCCGATTGAAGCCATTTGTTTGTCTTTAGTAATCACAGTATGGGTGGTTTGTTGTCACACCTCATGTCATCACATTGTTTTCTTCCTTCTTTTGACACATATAATTACACTGTTCTCTCAGCTCAATCTGTCTGATGATGTGGCCTATGTATACAGTACCAGTCAAAAGTTTGAACACACCTAAATAAAGGGTTTTTCTTTATTTGTACTATTTCTACATTGTGGAGTAACAGTGAAGACATCCAAACAAAACAAATAACAAATGGAATCATATAGTAACCAAAAAAGTGTTAAACCAATCTGAATATGTGTGTGCGAGCAAGGAGGCCTACAAACCTGACTCAGTTACACTAGCAGAATGGGAGTTAATCAACTTATTGTGGGAAGCTTGTGGAAGGCTACCTGACCCAAGTTAAACAATTTAAAGACAATGCTACCAAATACTTATTGAGTGTATGTAAACTTCTGACCCACTGGGAATGTGATGAAAGAAATAAAAGCTGAAATAAGGCATTCTCTGTCACTACTTCCGCCGAGGTCGGTCCCTCTCCTTGTTCGGGCGGCGGTCGACGTCACCGGCCTTCTAGCCATCGCCGATCCACTTTTAATTTTCCATTTGTTTTGTCCTTGTCTTACACACCTGGTTTCCATCCCCCAATTACTTGTTCATTATTTAACCCTCTGTTCCCCCATGGTTGTTTGTGAGTGATTGTTTGTTTGTAGTACTGTCTGTTATTGTGCGCTCGATTTATTGTGTTGTATTTGTGAATATTTGAGTAAATTACGTTTATTGCTCATATCTGATGTCCCGAGCCTGACTCCTCTACACCAGCTACACACAGGCACTATTACATTCTCTCTACTATTATTCTTACATTTCACATTCTTAAAATAAAGTGGTGATCCTAACTGGCCTAAGACAGGGCATTTCTTTTTATCTGTCGGCCCCAGCCGCACTCAGGCTCTGTGTGTAGTAAATCCGACCCTCTGCCTAGTCAATGCCATTTTACCTGCTGTTGTTGTGCTAGCTGATTAGCTTTTGTTGTCTCAACTACTGTTTTAGCTAGCTCTCCCAATCAACACCTGTGATTACTGTATGCCTCGCTGTATGTCTCTCTCAAATGTCAATATGCCTTGTATACTGTTGTTCAGGTTAGTTATCATTGTTTTAGTTTACAATGGAGCCCCTAGTTCCACTCTTCATACCCCTGATACCTCCTTTGTCCCAACTCCCACACATGCGGTGACCTCACCAATTACAACCAGCATGTCCAGAGATACAACCTCTCTTATCATCACCCAGTGCCTGGGCTTACCTCCGCTGTACCCGCACCCCACCATACCCCTGTCTGCGCATTATGCCCTGAATATATTCTGCCATGCCCAGAAACCTGCTCCTCTTATTCTCTGTCCCCAACGCTCTAGGCGACCAGTTTTGATACCCTTTAGCCGCACCCTCATATTACTCTTCCTCTGTTCCGCGGGTGATGTGGAGGTAAACCCAGGCCCTGCATGTCCCCAGGCACCCTCATTTGTTGACTTCTGTGATCGAAAAAGCCTTGGTTTCATGCATGTCAACATCAGAAGCCTCCTCCCTAAGTTTGTTTTACTCACTGCTTTAGCACACTCTGCTAACCCTGATGTCCTTGCTGTGTCTGAATCCTGGCTCAGGAAGGCCACCAAAAATTCTGAGATTTCCATACCCAATGATAACATTTTCCGTCAAGATAGAACTGCCAAAGGGGGAGGAGTTGCAGTCTACTGTAGAGATAGCCTGCAAAGTAATGTCATACTTTCCAGGTCCATACCCAAACAGTTTCGAACTACTAATTTTAAAAATTACTCTCTCCAGAAATAAGTCTCTCACTGTTGCCGCCTGCTACCGACCCCCCTCAGCTCCCAGCTGTGCCCTGGACACCATTTGTGAATTGATCGCCCCCCCATCTAGTTTCAGAGTTTGTTCTGTTAGTTAACCTAAACTGGGATATGCTTAACACCCCGGCAGTCCTACAATCTAAGCTAGATGCCCTCAATCTCACACAAATCATCAAGGAACCCACCAGGTACAACCCTAAATCTGTAAACAAGGGCACCCTCATAGACGTCATCCTGACCAACTGGCCCTCCAAATACACCTCCGCTGTCTTCAACCAGGATCTCAGCGATCACTGCCTCATTGCCTGTATCCGCTACAGATCCGCAGTCAAACGACCACACCTCATCACTGTCATCACTGTACAATGTACAAATGGTTAAAGGATAAAATAAATAAGCATAAATATGGGTTGTATTTACAATGGTGTTTGTTCTTCACTGGTTGCCCTTTTCTCGTGGCAACAGGTCACTACCTGAGGTTAGGTAACACGGCCACCACTGATAAATCCATGATTATCGAAAACTTCAACAAGCATTTCTCAACAGCTGCCATGCCTTCCTCCTGGCTACTCCAACCTCGGCCAACAGCTCCGCCCCCCCCCCCCCCCCCCGCAAGCTACTCGCCCAAGCCTCTCCAGGTTCTCCTTTACCCAAATCCAGATAGCAGATGTTCTGAAAGAGCTGCAAAACCTGGACCCGTACAAATCAGCTGGGCTTGACAATCTGGACCCTCTATTTCTGAAACTATCTTTGAAACGGTCTTTGAAAGCCAAGTCAACAAACAGGTCACTGACCATCTCGAATCCCACCGTACCTTCTCCGCTGTGCAATCTGGTTTCCGAGCCGGTCAAGGGTGCACCTCAGCCACTCTCAAGGTACTAAACGATATCATAACCGCCATCGATACAAGACAGTACTGTGCAGCCGTCTTCATCGACCTTGCCAAGGCTTTCGACTCTGTCAATCACCATATTCTTATCGGCCGACTCAGTAGCCTCGGTTTTTCTAATGACTGCCTTGACTGGTTCACCAACTACTTTGCAGACAGAGTTCAGTATGTCAAATCGGAGGGCATGCTGTCCGGTCCTCTGGCAGTCTCTATGGGGGTGCCACAGGGTTCAATTCTCTGGCCGACGCTTTTCTCTGTATATATCAATTGATGTTGCTCTTGCTGCGGACGATTCCCTGATCCACCTTTACGCAGACGACACCATTCTGTATACTTCCGGCCCGTCCTTGGACACTGTGCTATCTAACCTCCAAACGAGCTTCAACGCCATACAACACTCCTTCCGTGGCCTAGAAACTGCTCTTAAACGCTAGTAAAACCAAATGCATGCTTTTCAACCGTTCGCTGCCTGCACCCGCACGCCCGACTAGCATCACCACCCTGGATGGTTCCAACCTAGACATCTATAAGTACCTAGGTGTCTGGCTAGACTGTAAACTCTCCTTCCACTCATATCAAACATCTCCAATCTAAAATCAAATCTAGAGTCGGCTTTCTATTCCGCAACAAAGCCTCCTTCACTCACGCCGCCAAACTTACCCTAGTAAAACTGACTATCCTATCAATCCTCGACTTCGGCGATGTCATCTACAAAATAGCTTCCAATACTCTACTCAGCAAACTGGATGCAGTTTATCACAGTGCCATCCGTTTTGTTACTAAAGCACCTTATACCACCCACCACTGCGACCTGTATGCTGTAGTCGGCTGGCCCTCGCTACATATTAGTTGCCAGACCCACTGGCACCAGGTCATCTACAAGTCCATGCTAGGTAAAGCTCCGCCTTATCTCAGTTCACTGGTCACGATGGCAACACCCACCCGTAGCACGCGCTCCAGCAGGTGTATCTCACAGATCATCCCTAAAGCCAACACCTCAGTTGGCCGCCTTTCGTTCCAGTTCTCTGCTGCCTGTGACTGGAACGAATTGCAAAAATCGCTGAATTTGGAGACTTTCGGTAAATAGCCCACCCAATTTTACCTACCTCATCCCCATACTGTTTATATTTATTTACTTTTCTGCTCTTTTGCACACCAATATCTCTACCTGTACATGACCATCTGATCATTTATCACTCCAGTGTTAATTTGCAAAATTGTAATTATTCGCCTACCTCCTCATGCCTTTTGCACACAATGTATATAGACTCTCTTTTTTTTCTACTGTGTTATTGACTTGTTAATTGTTTACTCCATGTGTAGCTCTGTGTTGTCTGTTCACACTGCTATGCTTTATCTTGGCCAGGTCGCAGTTGTAAATGAGAACTTGTTCTCAACTAGCCTACCTGGTTAAATAAAGGTGTTCTCAACTAGCCTACCTGGTTAAATAAAGGTGTTCTCAGCTAGCCTACCTGGTTAAATAAAGGTGTTCTCAGCTAGCCTACCTGGTTAAATAAAGGTGTTCTCAGCTAGCCTACCTGGTTAAATAAAGGTGTTCTCAGCTAGCCTACCTGGTTAAATAAAGGTGTTCTCAGCTAGCCTACCTGGTTAAATAAAGGTGTTCTCAGCTAGCCTACCTGGTTAAATAAAGGTGTTCTCAACTAGCCTACCTGGTTAAATAAAGGTGTTCTCAGCTAGCCTACCTGGTTAAATAAAGGTGTTCTCAGCTAGCCTACCTGGTTAAATAAAGGTGTTCTCAGCTAGCCTACCTGGTTAAATAAAGGTGTTCTCAGCTAGCCTACCTGGTTAAATAAAGGTGTTCTCAGCTAGCCTACCTGGTTAAATAAAGGTGTTCTCAGCTAGCCTACCTGGTTAAATAAAGGTGTTCTCAGCTAGCCTACCTGGTTAAATAAAGGTGTTCTCAGCTAGCCTACCTGGTTAAATAAAGGTGTTCTCAGCTAGCCTACCTGGTTAAATAAAGGTGTTCTCAGCTAGCCTACCTGGTTAAATAAAGGTGTTCTCAGCTAGCCTACCTGGTTAAATAAAGGTGTTCTCAACTAGCCTACCTGGTTAAATAAAGGTGTTCTCAGCTAGCCTACCTGGTTAAATAAAGGTGTTCTCAGCTAGCCTACCTGGTTAAATAAAGGTGTTCTCAGCTAGCCTACCTGGTTAAATAAAGGTGTTCTCAGCTAGCCTACCTGGTTAAATAAAGGTGTTCTCAGCTAGCCTACCTGGTTAAATAAAGGTGTTCTCAGCTAGCCTACCTGGTTAAATAAAGGTGTTCTCAACTAGCCTACCTGGTTAAATAAAGGTGTTCTCAGCTAGCCTACCTGGTTAAATAAAGGTGTTCTCAGCTAGCCTACCTGGTTAAATAAAGGTGTTCTCAGCTAGCCTACCTGGTTAAATAAAGGTGTTCTCAGCTAGCCTACCTGGTTAAATAAAGGTGTTCTCAGCTAGCCTACCTGGTTAAATAAAGGTGTT